>NC_048278.1:31700424-31820424 GCF_009762535.1 Notolabrus celidotus
GATGGTGGTGTCAACTTATCAATAACTTTCCTCAATGATGGCGCTGACAGCAGCCCGGTATTTGAGAGGCTTTGTAATACACTTTGATTTAATCTGTAAATGTGCACATGATGCACACTGACAGGTGTTGACTGTGAAAATCTGATGTTTCTGCCTAACTGAAGAGGAAGAAGGTTTATGGTGAAACATATCAGAAATGTAGGCTGCTGAACCACAGTATAAAGGAATGATATTTTTACTATGGAGGTTGTCTACTCTTAAATGACACCTCTCACCTCTCCTCAGCATGAAGTTTAGTGAGTAAAGTGTAATCTGAATCTATACATTTAAAACCACCAAATTGAACGCCCATGGTTTTAAACCCTCAATAGTTTGAGTGTCTCAACGGTATGTTGGACAACAATTCCCAGAGGACAGAGAAAGAAAGAGAGAGTGATCGACACACACACACACAGAGAGAAACCTCACCTCTTTATCACTGAGGAGCTACATCACCAGCTGCAGCAATTAACCCCTCGTTTCCCAGGGGAACCATTAGAAGGTAGAACAGCCCTTTAAAATTGCATATGGCCACAATTAGGGCAGAGAAAGTGATGAAATGATTTGACTTAGATTTTTCTGTATAGATTTTTTAGGAAATGGGCCTTTTTATAGCGCCGTAAATTAGATATAAATGAAGCTTTGGTCCCTCCTCTCACCTTCACACCTCTTCTCACTGGTCGAATCTCCTCTGCTTTCCTCCCTCAGACTTTCCTTTCTTTCCTCAACTGTCTTATCAGCATGTACAGCATCATGTTTAACATCACCTTCAGTGCTACATGTGCAGTCTTCATCATTTTCAGCATCAGCATCCTTTTCACTGTTATGAGTATTCTTTTTTTTTCACTTTCAGCACAATCTTCATAATTTTCAGCACCATCTTTAGCAAGATCTTCATTTTCAGCATTTTGTTTCACCATCATCTTTATCACCATCTTTGAAATTTCAGCATCATCTTCATCACTTTATTATTTCTAGTATTAAATTTCATCACTTTCAGCACCATCTTCCTCATTTTCAGCACCATCTTCAGCATCATCTTCATTTTCAACACATTTTTTTCAACATTTTTATCTCAATCCTAATTTTTACCATCATCTTCATCACCACCTTTTAAATTTCAGTATCATCTTCATCACCACCTTTTAAATTTCAGCATCATCTTCATCTTCATAATCATCTTTTAAATTTCAGCATCATCTTCATCTTCATCACCACCTTTTACATTTCAGCATCATCTTCATCACCACCGTCTTTTAAATTTCAGCATTATCTTCATCACCACCATCTTTTAAATTTCAGTATCATCTTCATCACCACCATCTTTTAAATTTCAGCATCATCTTCATCACTTTCAGCTCTTTCTTTCAACTATTCCAGCTTCACCTTCATCCCTTTCAACATCATCCTCTTCAGTTTTGGCATCATCTTCATCGGTTGAACTCTGTTCTTCATCATTCCAGGAATCATCTTTTTATTTTCTTTTCTCTTGTTTTAGCTCCCTTTAGCTCTTCCACTCCTTCCTCTTCTTTCTGTTTATATGTTTTAAGTCTTTTCTCCTCTTCTCCTTCCTGATTTCACCCCATTTGTTCATCTTCTCTTCCCGTTCTCTTCCCTCTGTTTTCTCATTTTCTTGTCACCTCTTGTTTTTTCCTTATGACTTTTATCCTCTTTTCACTCACCTTTTCTCCCATTTCAACTTCTGTCTCCCCTTCTCTCTCTTTTTTTTATCTTCTCTCCTTCTACTCTTTGCTTCCTCTGATCTTCTCCTATCTTGTGTCTCATCCCTTCCTTAAGTAACTTTATATCATCCCTCTCTACTTCCCACTTTTCCTTTTTGTATTTCCTCCTCTCCTCTGCCTGTCCCATCCTCTCTTCCCCTCTTCTCCTCTCAGTTCTCCTCTCTTTTTTTCATTTGATCTCCTTTCTCTCCTCTTTTCTAATGTTCCTCATCTTCTCTTCTCTTCTCTCGTCTTCCTCCTGCATTAACAGGAGATGGCTTAAGCATCTGTGTCATCAGTGCAGATTAATGTTCTAATAATATTCACAGATGTCATTTCAAAACTCTCCATTTGTTTATTTTTGCTCTCCTTCCTCCCCGGGAGCTTGCCTGCGCTCCGTCGTCTCTTTGCCTCCTTTTCTTCCTCTTGTCAATGAATCACAGGACTAATCACGGGCTCATCCCCGACTTCAAAGCAGCCACTTAAGAAACGCCTGTCTCATTTGAGTGTGACACACACACATACACATACACACACACCTCTCCAGCAGCAGCAGTGTTTTTGAGTCATTCTTAATCGGGATAATTACACATGAGAGGAACTAAATGAATGAAATGTTGAGTGAAAAAGGGGGCAGGGCAGCAAGAAAGGATCGTGAAAGAGGGGAAAAGAGACACCAAAGTGCTCCCTGACACTTCATTCATTTGCTTATTATTTAGCTGCTGTAGTTGTTTGTTTACTCATTAAGAATAATCCAATTAAAGCACTTAAGAGCAGCTTATGAAGGAGCGCACATACACACTAACAGGTTTCAGAGTGGGTCCAGTCTTGGAGAGAGGACAGGTTGTGGTGGGGTCTGTAAAGCCGGCAGCTTCCACCCCTCCCTGCCACTACAAACAGGGTTTCTGGAGATGCATGCCAGGGGCTTGGGGCGCTGAGACCACAACATGCCTCCATGGCGGCTCAGTGTTGGCTCCAGAGCTGGTCAGTCGCCTGCCTGCCTGCGTCCCCCTGCAGCGCTTTCCTGTCGTGTGTTGGCTGACTGGCCCCCTTGTGCACATATGCCCACTTACACTGTGTTCCTCTCTAATTAGCTGCTCTTGTCTACACAGTCGCACAGGCTTTGTTAAAACATTACTATTGACTGGATTCACAAGGTGGCCAGTTTGCTCTGCTGTCACACTCGGGGAGGGAGGCTCATGCTGTTATGTTTTTCTACTTTGCTTTAAACCACATCAATGTTGAGAATCTGACGACTGAAGACAAAACACTTCCTGATTGATTAGCAGAGTCTACTTGCTTGGTTTTCTAGGAACATGTCAAGATAATTGGTAGTTTGAAAAATGTATTTCTCAATTCAAAACATACCAATATTAAGTTAATGCATTTTTTGATTTTAGAAAATACAAAAAATGTAAGTTTGTAGTGGCACTTCTGAAAAAACCAAAACGTTTGCACAGTACTGTTGAAAAAGAAAGGCGTGTCTGCAAAGTGCAAACACAGACAGAGTGAGTCTGCAAACTTAACAAATGTATTCCTCTACAGTGCGAAGGTTGTGACACTTCTCGATAGACTGCACGGCACTTCTTTATGTTTAACGACATCGTAACTGAATCCAAAATATTCCCATAGAGAAGCTGATTTTTCTTCACCAGCTCAGCATCGGCTTGCATCATGCTTCTGCTTGTTTGCATCAGGCGGCAACCTCCAGTCTTAGAATATGAAGCTTATGCATAAGTGTTAAAAACTGCAGTTCATCAAGCATCCACTTGAGGCTGGCTGCAGAAACACCGAAAACCACATACAGACCATCTTTGCAGCAGAAATAAACTTGTTTACAGCCTGGTTCAAAAAAACTGTTTAGGTCGGAATAGCTAATTCATCTATCGGCACCAAGCGGCAACCTCCGGTCTAAAAAGATGAGTCCAATGCAGAAGTGCTAAAAACTGCAGTTCATCAAGGATCTGCTTGAGGCTGGCTCCGGAAGAACTGGAAACCACATCCACACCAATTCAAAAAAGCCGATCTTTACAGCAGAAATAAACATGTTGCAGCCTGGTACAAAGGACGATCGTAGTCTGGATAGCTCATGTCTTGATCGGCACACACTGAAGGGGGGTGAATTTTTTCTAAAGCAGCAATTTTAAAGATATACGGCCTGCTACATACTACTTACTAATGTAGTAGGCAGTAGGTATTGCCTACTACGTACTGCGTTTGAATTTAGTATGTAGTATGACTGTTCTGTCCGATCTGTCATGCAGCACGCTGAGCCAGACTTCGCTGGATTTCCGGTTTCGGAAAGCGGAAGTAAACAACGGCGAAGCCGATAAATAAAATGCTTATTTAGCATCCATTTATGATTTAAAAAGTTAGGAAGTGGTTTATATGTAATTTGATAACTTTCACAGCACCCAAAAACGGATTTCCTCCCGTCAAAAAATGAGGAAAAAGAAAAAGCAGAACGAGCGCTGTGCATTATGGGAAACAGTACGCGAGGAAGACTGGTCCGATGCATACTGAGATATTTTCCCGTATCAGTAGACATCCGGCTTACTGCAGATTTTGCTCTTGTTCACATACTACTTACTACATACTGAATTTTGGACATATCAGTACGTACTGCTAGTATAGTAGGCGATTTCGGAAACAGCCACAGTCTACAGTTTGCATCCATGTTTAAGGCTTTGTGCTCTGTGTGCTGGATAGTCATGTGACCATATAAATATGCTGCATGCATACACACAGACTCTGTAACATTAACGAACTGTGTCTTAAGCTTAAATGTGACTGAATGCTAACATGTCTAAAGGTGGCTAATGTGTAGTCAAATATGTTACTTTAGCTTGAAATATACCCAATGTTGTCTGTTTTTGACTTTTCATTATTGCTAACCTGCTGAAATTATGAACATTATAGTTAGCAGAGATTCTATGCCTTTTCCGAGCAATTAAATGTCGTTGTTAGTTGTTGGTAGCTCCTTTTGATTTAAATATTCAGTTCAACCCCACAAAAATGAACTCTTATCTTGTGTTTATGTGAACTGCACCTTTCGAACACAACAGTATATCATTATTCTTTCGATGACAGTATTTGAACTTCCCACCCCGGAGCACGATGTCAGAGGTAAATGGCTGCCTTTCCTGGCTTGTCCTTGTCTTGTAAACATAATCCTCCATCAGACGATAAGGCGGGTTCATTAATCCTGGCCTTGTGTGTTTCAGACTGGACTAATAAAGAGGACGCTCATGGCTCCTTTTACACCAAACAAGCTCTGATAATGTGGAGGGCAGCGAGTGCAGGCTACCTCTGAAACCTGAGGGTGCATGCCTCTTACCTCATTTCTGTCGGTTTTCCATGAGTCATTTATTAAATCTACGAGATCCCACGCTGGCTCTCTGCTTTTCCTCCACTCATTTTTCATTACTCTCTAACCAAATCAACTGTTATCTTTTTTCTTTGTTAATTCTTCTTCCTGAGATAGAGGGAGAGAGGGAGGGAGGCAGAGGATGAGAGTGACTCTACTTTAGAGTTTGATCATTAATTATTAGTCTCTGGTTCCTCTGAGGAGAGAAGCTGATGACAGCTAATTAAGGATGAAGTGATGTATATGCTCTCGCTCCCTCTCTCTGTTTTTCTCCCCCCTCCCTCCCTCCCGCCCTCCCTCCGCCCCTGTCTCTCTGTCTCTCTCCCTCCCTGCCCACCTGCCAAATCATATGCTGGAGCTATAGACAGTAAATATCCAGAATAAATGCGGGGTCGATGGCGTCACACATTGTGTTTACCACATGCTTCAGTGATCTCTGAGCAGAGTGGTACTCACACTAATATGGGGGATTTTGGGGGGTCTGTATTTAAAGTAATTCACACAAACTAAAGAGCTAAAAAGCTGCTTTGTGTGTGTTATTTAAAGGATTATACTGGAGTTACCCATTAAAAATATAACTAGATATTCAGGACTAAGCCTTCTCTGGATGTTACACCCTGTACTTACCATTTATAACTAAAATCACTTTTGTTTACACACAAAAAATTAAGCCCAGTTTTGAATTTTTGGTTTTCATTTATTTTTCACTGAACTGACCCTCCTGTGAATGCAGTACTATCTTTTTCATGTTCACACATTCATCCAGCCACTGGGCCGTCAAACTACGCATACTCACTGGACTAAAGTCAGGAGTTCATATGTCCACGGTAAAACGTATGTCACTGATGTTGGGAATTTATCATTAATTGTTTTAGCTGCTGGATTTTGTCTGGAAACGTTTCTGCAGTTCTCAAATGCTTGTTGAATCAGCACAATGACACTTAGGCTGTTTCTTTGTGCTAATGCTAGCTGCAGCTTGTGATGATTATTTTTCAGGTGACTTAGAATATGGTTGGGTTAAAACTTGAGGACTTCTCTCCATGCAGAATAACTGTGGCGCACTAATTACTAATTCAACCTCTGAAACAGTGAAAAACATACACACCGGTGACGCCATTTTTACTCTTTACAGCTTGTAGCTGTCCCATTGTGCACACTTGATCAAATGCTTGATTTGCATGTTCATGTGCTTTGTGTCAGTGTGCAAGTGCTTCCCATTTCTCCAACAATGTAGTGAAAATATAGTTAGCTTGATTTGTACGTTATCTATATTTACAGTAGGACCACAGCTGGATCATGTTGGTGAAGTTTATTCCCACCAAGTTGTTATCAGGAGCCATGAGATTGCCAATGGCTGCCGCTGAATAAATTTGAATGTAAGAAAAATGCTAATGTCACTTCGTATTCTATTCATATCATAACTTTATGACGGCATAATCGTACGTTTGCAAGCTACATTAATGAGTCTGCAGTGAGCAGGTCCACAGAAATGAATTAGAAATTGACCGTGCAGAGGGCAAAATAATGAGCTACATTTTTTTGTCTATAGCAATGTTATTCTCTTGATCGACAATCTATTGCTGCATTTAATTTCTTAACCCAAATATAAGACAACTCCACTTTTCAGATGTATTTCAATAAAAAATGAAACTGTCTTATATTCAGTTACATTTAAAGTTATATTTTTGGGGCATTTTTGCCTTTATGGATAGTACAGCTGAAGAGAGACAGGAAAATCTAGGGAGCAGAGAGAGGGGGAGGACATTAATGGTCAAGGCTGGAATCAAACCTGTGACCTCTGCGACGAGGACTATAGCCTATGTATGTGGGGCGCTTAGACCGCTAGGCCACTAGTGCCCCTCAGTTACATTTTTGATGAGGATTAACACACATTTGGTTCCCAACAGTGAAGTCTTTGCTGGATTGACTTACAACTAACTTCAGCGCATGCTCATGGTAACAAAGGAACATATAAACCAGTGCTGAATCGTAGCCCACTGATGTGTCTCAACTGTTAAGGGAAACAAAAATCTGGGTTTGTCTGCAGACGGTGTTTGTTGTAGTTAGATCAGTTCTTGGTAAGTTCAACCTGTTTTGATAAAACATAAATATAAAGGAAAATCTTTGGGATAATTTTCTTATATGGGTGGCGCCATTGAACAAACTGTTTGACCTCTGACTTATTTTTGGACTCTGCCAATTGCAACTTTACTTTCCGACATCAATGGCAGATATTTTACATCTAACATGAAATAATTCCTCCTAAATACAGTGAGACTTGTAGGTCTACTAAACAATCTATTCCACCAGAATATGTCAGTGTGCATTCATGATTAGAGGTGGCACGTTAATCCAAAATGTAACTCTGTTAACTGTTTATCCATTAACAAAGACTTTAACTTGGATAACAGTTGATCCTTTAATTCTGTTCAAAATTAACTACAGTTAATGTCAAAACCTGTTGAAAGTCGGATGTCCCCTTTCCTGCTGCAACCAAGTGGCAACCTGCGGTCTGAAAATATGAGTCCAATGCGGAAGTGCTAACAACTGTAGTTCATTGAGGATCTGCTTGAGGCTTGCTACGGAAGTACCGGAAGTCACATACACATGAATGGGAAAAAGACGATCTTTCCAGCAGAAATAAACATGTTTACAGCCTGGTACAAAAAACGAGTGTTGTCTGGTTAGCTCATTTCTCGATCGGCACACATTGTACAGGGGTGAATTTTTTTCTAACGTGGCAATTTCGAAGATATTGAGATTACGAGTCTTCCAATGAGAGGCACAGCTGACTTGATTGACAGGTGGGAACACTGTAGCTGTTGGCTAGGAGGTTCAAAGCCCGCCTCTTTATGTCACAATTGCTTAACAGCAGCAATATGGCTGACGCCATCGATATGCCTCAAAACAGCGCTTCAGAAACAGATGGGTGACGTCACGGATACTACGTCCATAGTTTATACAGTCTATGTGCAACACAAAGGGTCGTCATGATCCAAGTCAAGTAAAGACCTTATATCTATATAGATCCACGGACTACTTCAAATCTACAAAGACCCTATGCTCAGCTTAAGTTGTCTGCGGACATCTTCCCATGTAGGATCAGGGTTTGGATCATTCTTTGTTCTCAGGTAAACAGCCTCAGTGCAGATATTGTCTGCTGCCACTGCTGCGTTCATGCAGGGAAGTTAGGCATTGCAAAAAAAGGATGTTAAAGAAAAAAGACTTTACCAGAAGTTCAAGGTTTCGATAATCATATTTCAAATTAACGTCAGTGTTGTAAGTTAATGAAAAAAGTAACGGCGACACTTAATAAGCAACAGATTACAATAAATGGACGGACGTGTGCTCAACTCTGTTCATAATAAACATTTTTCTCAGTGTGCTTTTAATGGATAACACTTTTCAACTTTACAATTTAACAAGAAATCCAAAGTGCTGAGTTGAGGAAGCTTCTTAATGTGTTCTTAATCTTTGAGAAAACCACTTTTCTTATTTATGGTAAGCCACGAGTCATGGTGATGTCACTGTTTGGCCTCTTTTCATCATTCAACATTTTTAGTCCGTTGAGTTGAGTCACCTCTGACCACATTCACAGAGGAGTGACAGGCGGATAGATCATCATGTCGCTCCTGTTTCTCCTGCTCTGCCCTCAAACACTGATGATGATGATGATGATGATGTCTTTATGACACGTCCCTGGGCAGGAGGAAGGGAGGAAGGGAGGAGGAGAGGGAGAGAGAGGTGGAGTGAGCTGTTATTTTTGAGGTTGGTGAATGGAAAATTGTGACACATTGACCGCAGTTGTATCACAGCGACTGTACGGCAGGACCACCTGGACAAACAGAACGTGATCTTCAGTCTAATTTGCCGACTCAGAAAAAGAACACGAGTCATTTCAGAGATTAAAACAATGTAAACAATGACAAAGGTTTGAACTTTTTATTTTAGCTCTTATATTTTTACTCTCCGTCGCTTTTCCTCGCCAACTCAAACCCTCTACCTCGGATTTGTGGCGACTCCAGCTATATCAACACCAGTGGAGGAAATCATTTGTGCCTCCAGGCGAGTCATTACAGAAGCAGAGTGTGAGACTGCGGTGACAAAACTCTGTCTCCGGCCTCACGACCAGCAAGAGACCGGCTCGCTTCTCGGCAATCATTACTGCACATCTCCTCTTCTCTGTTCTCTTATCCTCTTCTCTCTCCTTTTATTATCTTAAAACACTTTGAATCTCATCCAGACCTTAATCTTATGTGATTTAAGTCATTTATACTTACATTATGATCTGTTTTATTCACATTTTGTCTAAAAAAACTCCAAAGTAGACCCTCATCTGTAAAAGGGAATCCCACCCATGTGAGTGATGGATATTTTTAAGGCCTCAAAGGTAGAAGTTATAGCTTTAAATCATTTAAATCATTTTTAAATCACTACCAGGTACATTGCTTAAATGAGCAGACAAAAGCTGGTGTGAATTGGGGCTTTTAAATCAAAGTATGACAAACTTTTATGAATTTTATTGTGACATTTTTAGAAATATAATGACAGAACTTTAAATGTGAAATACTATCAGGGTCCTTTGTGTTGTTTCAGTCATTCAGACTTCTGTGTGTTGTGTTATTTAGATGCAGTAATGTTCAATACATGAATCACACATATTGGCCTTCATTATTCAAAACAACACATCAAAACGAGACTTGTGGTCTTGCTCTTGCAGACTGTTTTTGCCCTCGCTGGCCAGAAGGTGTCAGCTCTGTGTTGGGTTGCTGTCCGCAGCTACACACACACACACACACACATGCGTAAACACACATATGTACACAATATTGTACAAAGCCGGGTGCTACGGCCCACTGATGTCCAGCTGCTCCTGTCAACACTCCGCTACAGCGTGTAATTCACCCTCACACACAACGGCAGCTGAGACCTGAGAGGAGCCCCAACACCCCCAACCCAACACACACACACACACACACACACATAGAGAGAATCTGAAGAGAGGAGAGGAAGTAAGAGGTGGAGAAGAGAGAAACTGTAAAAATGAAGCAGAGTGGACAGAGAGCTGGACGTGCAGAAGGAGAGTTGTGGGTGACAGACGCACTGAGAGCAGACACACAAAGAGAGGAGTGGGGGAGACGGGGGAGGGGGGGTTAGTGTTTAAGTGGCCTAATCAAGGGACCACCCCTTCAAAGGGAGCGCTGGTGTGTGTGAGAGTGTGTGTGTTTGTGTGTAGTGGAGAGAGGGCTGGGTGGGTTGCACATGAACAGACTGAGTCCAAGTTCCCCTGCAATTATCAACTTACCCATCCTCCCCCCCCCCCCGCTCCTCCTCCCCCTTCATCCCCTGAGAGACCCAAGCTGCTGTACCCATCAACAACTCATTCAGGCCTTAACAAAGCAGCACCACGCCTACCCACACACACTTTAACACGCACACACACACACACACACACGATTTACAACAGTGCAGCCGTTCAGTGGATGCTGAGTGTGGATTAATTCCTACATGAGAATCATTTCAAACCATTTTAAAAACCAGGAAACATTTTGTCTCATCTGTAGGGGGTTCTTTTGTTCCATTTCTGGTTGCTAAAAGTCTACATTCACCATCCTTTCTTATTGATTTTCACATTTTAGACACATATTTCAACATTTTAAAGACTGCTTTTATCAGACATGAAAGCATTTCTAAGAAATTAGTTATTTATGATGAGGTAACATCATGAAAATCAAAATATAGACACATTTAAGAGTAGTTGTATCCAGTGAAAGAGTAAGTGTTTCTATTTCAAACGATAAACGAACATGTTAAAGTGTTGGTGTTCTTCAGTTTATATCAAACTTTATTTTATCAATCTTTATTTATATAGCACCAAATCACATCAAATGTTATCTGAAGACTGTTTCCAAACAGAGCAGGTCTAGATCGTACTCTATGTTCTATTATTAACAGAGACTCAACACCAAGACAGGATAAGATCCAGTCCCATCTTACAGACAGGACTCAATCTGATCTCATCTTAATCCACCATGAGGAGAGCACTTTGCAGCATTTAGCAAGTTACAGCGGCAAGGACAAACTTCCTTTAACAGGCAGAAACCTCGAGCAGAACCAGACTCATGTTAGACACACATCTGCTGAGACTGAGTTTAAGGGTGAACTTTTGATTCAATTTCTTATAACTTAATTTTTTTTTGCCGATTGTGTTTCAGCCTGATCAGTTTGTGTTGAATAGATTGCATGAGAGGACACTTTGTTTTTGATTTAGTGACGCTGGAGTCATTGATCAAGAAGTTCTGAAGTGCTTATGTCTGTTCATCTTTGGTCATTTTTTGACTTGTACAGGGATGTATTTTATTTTTGTCTTCTCTATTTGTTTTCGCTCTTCTTTGTTTTCTTTTCTAGTGTCTTATAAGTCAATTTTGGACGGTTTCCCTACTGGTGCATGACACGTCGAAAAAATGTTGGTGGGGCAAATTTGGGTTCTCAGTTTGTGCCACCATGTTGTTATCAGAGAGCTGGAAATTAGAGTACATTTACAAAATATATAACTGCCTGAGAGAGACTGGAAAGGTTGTGAGAGAAGGGGTTCACAAGAAATGGACCAAATCATTTCCGGCCTACGAATCAATCCCATGATCTGAGCAATGATGTCTGCAGCTGAACCGTCGCCCCATCCTGTACATATTATAGTGATTTCTAACAAAAAGCCTCATCTGGATTTCTTGTCACAGTTCAATATGTCACACATTGGGAATCTTTGCTAGGCTGCTTTGTCCGTGTGCTGTCAGTTCTCCCCCCTTGCATTGATTACAGGCATTAAAAATTAAAAGGTAGAAAGTGTCGATCTTGTCATTGATGGGGTTGTTTGTTTTTGTAGCTCATAAAGTGACAACAGAGTTAATTTCAGTCTGTTTTATAAACAGCTAAAAACTCCTCACAGGAACTTTAAGTGAAATACTTGAAGATTGACTTTTTAAAGATGATGTCAACATGTTAAACTATCCAAGCTGTTTCAATTATTATTTTTTTATTCAACTTCCAAGATTTTTTTGCAATTTCTTGCTCATTCCTACAAATTGTTCACTTAGGGCAATCTCTTAAATTACTTACTTACAAAAACAGATAACTCACTTAAACACTAAAAATGTAAAAAATGTTTCAAAAAACATATTTTTTCTGTTACTAGCTTTAGGTGTTATCAATCAATTGAAGTTGGGTGGCTTTTACTAAGTCAAAAGGACATTACTAAAAAAATGTAACTTTATTATGAATTTATATTATAAGGAAATATGTTTTTTGAAAATTTATAAAAACGAAGATATATGTTTTAGTAAATGAACTCTTCATATGTAATTCCCCGTTCTTTTTTTGTATCACTATTCTTCAGACATAAAATATTTAAATAATATTGTCATCAAGCAGATATCTGAAATTATTGATTACTTTTAAACATTATTATTATTATTATTATTATTATTATTATTATTATTATTATTATTATTATTATTATTATTATTTAAATGTAATTACTTGCATATTAAATGATCATGGATGAAGATCAAAATGTTAATATGTGACAGAATTTCAATTTTTTCAATTACTTTTTTTTTCCACTGAAATTTGACTTTTTAAAGATGATGCCAACGTCCAAAGCTGTCCAAGTATGGATAACTATGAGGAACCATACAAGACATTATTCAATATTCCTCTGATATAGTTATCCTCCTCACACATACATATATGTAATGTTGTGTTTTTTTAACAATCTTTTATTGTGTTTTGCTATCAACAGAGGGCTGAGTCAAGGTCAATGTATAAAAATACAAGTACATTAATGCAAAAACAGACCCTCGCCCACCCCAACCCACTCTGTTCATGTCCGGACCTTACGTCCGAGTGCCTGATCCGGTATGATTAATACAACATTTTGAAGAAATGAATAAATAAGTAAATCAATAAAAACGAGTTATAACAAAATAAAATACATTTAGTGGAGTTAGTTGAAGCGACCCCCTCAGAGGTAACACTTTAAATTCAGCGCTTTAATTTGAAAATCCTCCCACATTCAGCTTTGCTAACGCCACATGTGAATCCTTGGAAACACAGACCTCAGAGTTGAGCTCACACTTTGACGTGTGTTCCTCTACATAGTTCTCTCTGTCTGTGTGCGAGGTCAGCGTCTGTAAAGGGAACCACTTATTTTAACAGACTCTCAGCCCCCGTAACAAAAAGTAACACAAGCTTTTTATGGTAACCTCTGCTGTTTCCTGCCTGCCTTTATTGTGAAACTGTGTTGTATAAAGCACCGGGGAAACTCAGTGTGTGTATTTGTGTGTGTGTGTGTGTGAGATGAACATGGCCTGGCGTGTGCCGCTCCACACGCTGAACATGCCCTGAGGCCATCATCTCACCTTCAGCACCACTAATGTGGAGTACATGCAGTGTGTGCGCAGTGTGTGGACAATATATGCATGTGCTTGAGTGTGTGTGTGTGTGTGTGTGTGCTTGTGTATGTGTTTGTCTATTTGTTCCTTAAGCCTTCAGTAATAGGGTTGGCCATGCTGCATCAGAGATAAGGCATTAGGCTGTTGACCTTTGACCTCTAGTTCTGTTTAATACGGAAAACCGGTCACTAACACCCAGGAGAGGCTGTGTTTAAGAGGCGCAAACTGCTTAATGAAATCTGTGAGGGTGTGTGTGTGTGTATGTCTGTGTGTGTGTGAAAAGCAGCTGTATTCAAAGTGTTGTCTTGCGTTCTGAATTAGCTTCAGTCTCTCAGATGTTTGGAGTTGATTTAATCAGTTTGTTGTACAACATGCTGTTATTTTGCAGTTTTGCTTAATTTTCTTAACATGATTTTAGTGTTGTTAGCTTTTTTTTATCAGCTGCTTACCCTGTGCATCCTTTGTGGCAGCAATTTCTGATCAACTCGTCTCCTGTCAGTTTGATTGTGGTATGTTCTACCATGCACATTCTGATGTCCATCTACCTATATGCTTTGGGTTTTACTCATGTTGTTTTGTCTGCGTTTGTTATGCTTCCTGCTTCAGTCAGCTTGCTTCCTGATTGGCTATGATTTCAAGTGCAAGCTCAGCTGTCATCAGGGTTCCCTCCAAACAACAAGATATAAGTGATCAAATAAATGCTGAACGCTTAAAATTTATGATTTGATATTGATGCGGGCATGATCTTCTTCCGAGCAGATTTGTGGAAGTAAAATCACTCTAAACGCACACACACACACACACACTCCAGGAAATTCTGGCAAGATAATTACTGTCCTTTATTGACTTTTGTTGGAAGGGGAGGAATTGGATCAAAAATCAGCCTGATTATCTTGTAGTGTGTGTGCTCTGCTTTAGAAGTCAAATATCTGAAATGCTGCTAATTTGCAGGTAAAGAAAGTATGAATAAAACTGAAATATGTAAAATGTAATGGAAACATTTTGATGCAATATCTCTCAAATTGCTCATTGCTGTAATTTTCTGGGAGAATGAACCCCTTGTTACTTCATTGTGTGTGTAAGGCATGCTGGTGTGTATGATGGTTTTTGCACACTGAACCCTTTTTTTTTTTTTTGTGTTTATCAGATCTACTGTCCTATAAAAACATGGCGCAAAGAAACCTTGCACGCTAATCCTGATGCGTTTATTTTCCTATTCATTGCGAAAGGCAGCAGTACGAGAAAATGGAACACACAGATGATTGTATGTTTCTTTTACTCATTAAAAGAAGAAAAATAAAACACTAGGTCCTTCCAATCCTGGAAACAAAATGAGAGGAAGAGAGTTTCTCTGATCCAGTAAAAGAGATGCAGAATTATCCCGATGATCCTGCAGTTATTCAGACAAGATCATGGTCAATGGCATAGACTGTGTATATAATGGACAGCGTCACTCCGCCTTTTCCTATTGTACGGTTTTGAAGCCAAAATATCCCGTTCCAGAACGCTGACATCTTTAGCATTTTCTGCAGCCAGAGTCTGCGCAGTAGGGAATTTGTTAACAGAATATCTTTTCTAACGTTTGCACACAGACTTTTATCTCCAGATCATGTGAGAGTTCAAACTCCACAGCAACCTGGACCCGTTTTTCTGATTATACATACCTCTCTATGCATGTCCAGCTGGATTCTGGCCTGCCAAAGAAACAACTTAACATACTTATTGCCTGTATATTATGCAGTTGACTGCATGCAAATGGAATTTAAATAGGTTTTATTGAGCTACACTTGTACATAGGAGTATTTTTCAGGGTTTGCATACTGGTAGAACTATAAACACTGAATAGCAAGCTCCGCCCTACAGCGTACCGTCCTGAGGTCCTACGGAGTATGTCTCTACGGCAGCTGTCAATCAAAGCAAACCCAGAAGTAAAACCCTGTTTTTTAACCTCTAATAACATACTTCTTTTTAAATGTGAGGTAATTTCGTACAAAAAGATTCTGACTCCGTGTGCAAGACCTGAAGGCAGCGTTCAAACATCACAGACTGGCCCTTTATTCAAATACATGTGTTACTATTTGCTTAAGTTGAAGGCATCACAATGAGTTTATTAGAAGGAGACAGTGTGTAAAGTGTGCATCATTTGTAAAATTCCCTGCATGCAGCTCTTCCACGAGCATCCCTCATTTTGCTTAAAGTATGGTAGGACACTCTTAATGAGAGCCGGGTTGTGTTGACCTTTAGAGTCTGTTTGTCTTTCCTTGACTTTTCTTTTTCTGCTTTTTTTCTGTTGCCTATCCCCATTAAACCCACTCTTTTTGGAAGAATAAAGTCCTATCTTTCCTTATTCTATCTCATATCATTAAGTTTACAAGGACTTCACTTCAGCTCTGTTTCATTTGTGTGTCTTTGCGGTGTGTGTGCATGTGTGTGAGTGTGTGTATCAGGTAGTTAACCAGGACACTGAAGACATTCTCCTGTCTCTCCTCCACTCCATTAGGCTGTAAGTGGAGGCGGAAGTGTATCAGATGTGTGTGTGTGTGTGTGTGTGTGTGTGTGTGTCTGTGTGTGTGTGTGTGTGTGTGTTTGTGGTGCGTGGGGTGTCACTCGGGCTGTATTGGGGTCAGGTGGGAAATATAGAAGCTTCCAGGCACTCAGCGAGTAATTGAAAATCTATTTCGCTCAAAGTGAGGAGAGGGAAACGAAAGAGAGGAGAACAAATGAAAGAGGAAGAGAGACAGAGGAGGAAGAGGAGGGAGACGAGGGGGAGACCTAAAGATAATAGCGAGGGGGAGGAGGAGGAGGAGGAAACAGGGAATGAAGGAGATATTATTTTAACAGGAGGAGTGTGAGACAGTGGAGGAGAAGGAGGAGGGAGGAGATGAGGGAAGGACAGAACCAGCGGTGGAGGATGAAGAGGCTTCGCTGTCGTCCTAAGTGGATAAAAACTAAAAGAGACGGCTGAGAACGGTTCATTTTTCTGTTCTAGTAAAGATATCCTCTCTTTATTTTCCAGTGCGACTGATCTGTCTCAGCGTGTCTCTGCACATTTCTTTCTCTATGAGTCTCAGAGTATCTGAAAAAACACAACAACCATGCACAAACAAAGATATCATAGAGTCATTGAATAGAACAAAACATTCAAAGACAAAATCATCTTTATTCTACATCTCTGCTATAAATAGCTCTAAGAGTAAAAGACAGCTACTGTTTGTGTTTTGTTAACTCCACAGCTCTTGCTCTGATTGAATTCTGGACAAAACATGAATGATACTGCCATCTAAGTCACAATTTATGATCCAAAACATTACGTATAAATACTGCTTTACCTCTCAGTTTAATCCACAGGGAATCACTTTAACTACAGCGCTTAGCTTTCTTCAAAAACTGTTATGCTCCTAAACATTTATGATGAGTTGAGATACTAATTACAACTCCTTTTTTTTTCTGGGCAAAGCTCACTGCATCATTCACTTCATATCATTATGGTAGATACTGTGTGTGTTTTGCAAACCTGGTGCAATTTTCCCTGTGCAATAACTGAACTATGCTGAAGAAAGTGTCCATAGTATATAGTGTATTTATTTAATTTTATTGTATTTTATTTCATTTTATTCACATTTTTACCTTTAATTATTCTATTTGACCTTAAGTATATTGTTGTATTCTCCTGTCTTTTACTGAAAACTGCTGTAACAAGAAATTTCCCTCAGTGGGGGATGAATAAAGTCTATCTTATCTTATCTTATCTTATCTTATCTTATCTTATCTTATCTATCTTATCTTATCTTATCTATCTTATCTTACCTTACCTACCTTACCTTACCTTACCTTACCTTACCTTACCTTACCTTACCTTACCTTACCTTACCTTACCTTACCTTACCTTACCTTACCTTACCCTTCCCTTCCCTTCCTTACCGTATCGTATCGTCAATTTAGAGCAAATGTTCTTCATTTTAAGTGTATATTGCAAACCTGTTAGATTGGGCCTTTAAACAAGCTGTGGCAAAGCTTACACTGCAAAAACTCAAATCTCAGAACGGCTATTTGTCTTGTTTCCAGTGGCGACTGGCCAATAGGGAGGGCTAGGTTCCCGCCCCGCCACTCCTCAAGGAGACCATTACTGAAGAACAAGATTTAAAAAAATTAGTTTGACATACAGTATATAAAGTTTTAAAAGGTAAGATATTTTTTTAAACATCTATATCATAGTGAGCTGCAATGATTACACATGTTCTTTGTGTCTAAAGTATGGATCTGTCTCATATTTCTGCACTGGGTTGGATTCATTTGCGCCTACGTTGACTGCTGTTATAAGTTGCAAATTCACTACTTTTCAATAAACGAGAAAGGAGCAATGTCCCCAAGTTATGTCCCTTTCACTGAGACATGAAGAAACTCTGGTCCATTGTGGGAAAGTGAGATTTGGACCTGAGAGAGAAGTTATGTTGTGGAGGGCCCAAAAAGAAAACTCAGACAAGATGCTGAGCTGTCTGAGAGGAGATCTTTCAGGAGAGCTTAGACCTGATCAGCTGGATATTAATATTTAACAGTGTTTAAACCAGGAGTGGTTTACTAAGAAGGCTTTGCTAATAGCATGTAGTGATGCTAATGCTTTATTTTGCCTCTCCTATCTCCTTTTTCAAACATCAGGCTCAGAACCGACATTGATTCAGACAGATATGATTGCTTTAAGTCTTCTCAGGTAAAAGCCATGAACAAACAAGGGTTCCACTTTGAAAGTGTATCTTCATTCAGCTAAACAAATACAGACGAATGCCTTCATATCATTTCATTTAGTGTAATATCTGTGTTACACCTTATATGAAGTATGTTTATTTTGGATTATGTAGAAAAACAGAGCAGCTGTCACTGCTAACGTAAACATAGAGTTAACTCTCATGTACCTGTTAGCGTTCATTGAGGAGATCAGTTCTCTCACAGCCACATTTTTCAATGATTAGCTTTTAACAAGTGTTCACAAATGATCTGTTAAAGCACTGTGGAGTAAAGTGCCCTTAACATGCATACTAACCTTCAGCTATTGATTTTATGGTGTCGCCACTCAATACAGTTTCATTATTCTGCTGTTCTGTGTTTGAAGGCGTAAATGAAGTGCTGCTGACCGTCTCAAGGGTCTGAGTTTGTTTCACCATGGGAGAGCTTCATGTTTTAGTGTTACCACCAATACTTTAGTGCAAAGTAGAAATATCTTGGTGTTGTTATTTTTGAAGACCATAGGAGCCGCTATTAGTTCACACCTACCAGAGTTTTGTTCTTGGATAAATTACACTGCAGTTGTGTTTGACGTTAGAATAAGAGAAGAGACATAAAACATGTGTTACATTTGACATCTGCTACTAAAAATGTGCATTTGCAAAATCTGAAACACTTTTAAATTTTCCAAACCAGAGATGTAGCTCCGCCAAACTCAATCACTCTGACACTTCATTTCACTCAGAAATAATAACTGCATCCGTAATCCAAAGTGACACATTTTTAGAAAATCAATAACTTTACAGAAATGTCCCCAGACTCAAACTTCAGCTGTTTTTTAAAAAGCATAATAAGTACAATAGAATATGAACTAGAGCTGAGGTGAATCATTTATTATCAGACCTCATTAATTAGTAGAGCAGGAACAGAAAAATAACAAGCCACCCATAACATGTCTGTGAATACACACACATGCACACACACATAGAAATAGTGACGCTACAGTGCAACACTTCACCTCATTAAACACACAAATACTGAATCTGTGAAAGTGAAAGGACAGGATCTGGAGAAGCAAAAAACAAATTTGGGGATTTGGAGAAGAAAAGCAGATTCTATTATTCACTTCTCTGCAGAGCTACAAAATAAGAACAGATATGAGACCCTAACAAAGACAGCAAGTCAGACTTTTTGTTCATCAAATAAGTAGTAAAATATTCTCTGCATGTTTAAGTGTGGATTAACTTGAGGTTTGAGCTTTAGAAGGACATCGTACTGAATGATGGAGAAGAATGGAGGGCAAATTATGGAGGTAAAAGGGGATGCATGAAGATTCTTGGCCAACTGGCAAACAAACACGTAGTTAAAAGAGTAGTTTTAGACTATAATGCAGAAACCGCCTACCTACCCCCCCTCTTTACTCCCTGCAAGACCACCCACCCCCTAAAAAGAAGCACTTTTTGGCTGCTGTCACTTCTGTGTGCAGCCTGAGGTAACAATTATAAATCATCATCATGTTGGTACTACCCTAAAGTAAGTAAGTAAAGCATTTAAATTGTTCCTCATTTTAGAAATTGGCGCAACATGTGGGCATGATTTATATTAAGAAGCATCGGGCCATGCAATCATGAATGGTGTTTGGCCTATATTCAAATTATTACGGATAATGCGAGCTGTCAAATGTTTTTTAATCCTGATTACTCACATGATTGTTCATTGTTAATTGAAATGAATCGCAAAATAATCACACATTGTTTATCTCTTCAAAATGTGCCTTAAGTGCATTTCAACCAAGAGTTCCGGGGTCTTTTGGCCCCCAGAAATATTCCCCCCGGAATGAAAAGGTTCCTGTGCCCCCATTGTTGTCTGCGTTTCAACCGCAAATTGAAGTCCCGGGTAGATTGTACAAAATCAGGCCAGTGACATATGGAGAAAAAAAAGATATTAAATAATATTTGAAATCTTAATAAAAACTAAAATCGTAGCATTCACAGGACCTCCATCTGTGTTTCAACAACTGTGTAAAACTCCACAAATACCGTTACATTCAACCGAAAGTCCCAGGACCTTTGCAAAGTACTACCCCCAAAGCAGGCACTTTTCAGGGGGAGATTATCTACCACTGAACTAAATTTAGACCCTGGTTCCTCCGGTCGAAACGCACGTAGTTCAGAGGTAAAGTCCCTAGTTCGGGGTAAAGTTCCTGCAGTCAAAAAACGCCTTTATGGGACATTTTCCAGTTTTTAATTTTCATTTTTTGTTATCTTATTGGGACTTTTTACACCTTTATTCAGAGAGGAGAGGACACTGAATAGAGTAGGAAACTGGGAGAGGACTGGGGGAATCAGATGCGGTAACAGGGATCACAGGCTGGAATCAAACGGAGCCTCCTGCTTTATGGGCTTGCAATTTAACCACTAGGCTAGATCTGCGCCCATTTTTTCAAGTTTTAATACTCTTATAACCATGGGTGTTGAAAAATATGCTTGCTTTATGCTAATGTTGTATTGCAACATTCCAAAACAAACACAAACACTGTCCAGAAAATTCTCCAGAATACCCTCAAAGGTACTGCACGCTCAAAAAAATATGCTGAAAGTAAAACATGGCGAACTCAAGCTTAACGAGGGACAACAGATGGACAGATTGAGCTGAAGGTAACATTACTTAATACTAACACAATCCCACTCTACACTTTGTGACACTTTGAACATTGGTCAGCTACATTTCCCATCCCTCAAAGATCATTCCCTGGTTCCTTCACCCATAGAGCACAATAACCGCACACTGTAATTCAAAGCTTGATCCGTAAGGCAACTGGACTGGTAGAAATTCTTGAATTCTTGAAACTTTCAAGAATTTCTACCAGTCCAGTTGCCTTACGGATCAAGCTTTGGATTACCATGACCTGGATGACTGAGAACCTTCACAGTCACACTGTAAATGTGTCTGACCTCACATGGGGGACAATAAAGCCACGCTGGATAGTTTGCAACAGAGACACCTGCAAGTTTGGTGAGGAGGACAGCTCTGTGCCTCAGCTGTGTGTTGGATTTCAAGTCGTATTTGAGACTCCAAGTACTCGACTTGTTGAGAGACACATCTAGCCGGGCCTTTAAGATGAACTTGCCGTTCATAAATAAATGGATTCATCTATATACATTTATCCACAATGTTACTGCTGCTCCCTTCCTGATTTCCCTCGGGGCGGGTCAGGGGTCACGATCACAATACATGTGTTAAATGCACGCCAGAAGAATTAGCGGCATTAGAATTAATTTGCGTCAACGAGTCATTATCGTGGCAGCAGCTTGTTTGTGCTCCTATGTTGGCGGGCGCTGCGTCATACTCATGCTGCTGTGATAAGATATTGTGATATGTATTTTCCCATTACTGTAGAGAATAGAGACGGTGAGTTACTGCAGGAGTGTGTAAAAGACTCCAGACTGGTTAATTAAGTCACAATCAATCCTTGAAAAGGTCAGCGTCCGGAAATAAAACAAGACTTGAACGTAACCTGTCAGATGGTATAAAAAGATTCTGAAGGTTTAGAGCGATAATGTTACACACGTGAGCGATGTCGAGATTAAAAGTGTTGTTGATAATTGCAATATTTGATGGTGAAGTGTAAAGTTTTCTGATAGTTTACAATATCAATCAATCAATCAATCAATCAATCAATCAATCAATCAATCAATCAATCAATCAATCAATCAATCAATCAATCAGATTGATTTTTATGTAGCACAAAGTGCTACATAAAAACAACTTAAAATAGAATAAATTAAGAAAAAGATCCCACCCCCAACCCAGACCCCAAACCCACCCCACAATCCTAAGGTTAAGAACACAATATATGCAACAATAATAATAAAAACAATAAAAAAATAAAATAAATAAATGAAAAATAAAAAGGAAGTTTCTGAACGAACTGAGGAAACGCTCTCATGATATCTTAATGAGGAAACACTGGAGGTAAAATAAGATGTTAAAACTCAACACAGGGAATTAAAATCACCAAAATAAAATACAATTCTAAGGTAATAAAACACTAAAAAATTAAACTATATAAAGAACATAAGATGCTAGACTTAAAATAAATAAATAAGTACATAAATAAATAAAGTAGAAGAAAAGTGAATACATTTGAAATAGATAATAAATAAATAAATTAAGAATAAAAATAAAACTTAGTTAAAAGCAAGACTAAAAAGGTAGATCTTGAGTTTGCTTTTAAAAATATTTATGCTCTGTGCAGCCCTCAGATCTTCAGGTAGGGTGTTCCACAGTTGTGGGCCGTGATAATAAAAAGCTGCCTCATCTTGGGTCTTCGTTCTTACGTTTGGTACAATTAAAAGTCCACTACCTGAAGACCTGAGGGCTCTCACTGGCTCATATGATGAAAGCAAATCTGATAAATAAGAAGGGCCAAGACCATGAAGAGATTTAAAAACCAATAAAAAAATCTTAAAATCTATTCTAAAAGAATACTGCTGGATTGAATTGTATTAGTATTTATATTACCCTGAGAGTCAATTGTATTCATAACCTTAATCTATTTCTTCTTCTTGAACCTTGAAACCTTGAAAACCACAGAAATAATTTGAATGTAAGTAATGAAAAGCATCTCCACTACATTTCAGGTCATATAATCGTTAGTTTGTTAAGTTAAATATCCAATATTACATATTTAATGTGTAAGTGTGTGTGTGTTTAATTGCTAGGTCATTTACTGAAATATCTGAATAATTAAAAGTTTAATCTATTTATCAATTTGTATTAAGCTTATATATGTTTCAGATTTAAAATGTGGACACACAAGACGAAAATAACCTTCCAATAGATCAGTCCACAAATCTGTGTGTGTGAGAGAGAAACTGAGGTGGTGGGGGGGGAGATGTGTGTGTGTGTGTTCGTATGTGTGTGTGTCTGTGCCCGAGGCCTCTTCATCTCATCAGTAGAAATCTATTCTGCTCAGACTCATCAATAAGGTGGGTAATGATACTCCACTCTAATATTGGGACCGTCCAAATTGAACACATTTAAACTTTAATGCAAGTCAAGTCCTGGGGAGAATGTAATCTGCCCCACTTAATGTGTGTGTGTTTCAGCATCTTTTTGTGTGCAAGTGTGTGTGTGAGCCCATGTGCATCTGCTTCTGTGTCATGTGAAGCACTTTTGAGTTCTTCTCTCTGTTGCTCCTCTAATGAATTTAAATATGTTGAATGAGTTTTAAGAAGAAGGTGAGAGGTGAGTGGAGAAACGTGTGTGAAGTGCTGCGTGGAGGATGTTTAAGCCGCTGAAGCAACAGAGTCTCGGTGTTTAGAGGCTCCAGCTGAGAGGAGCTGCTCGATGGGAAAAACACATTGCACACCTTCCAACCTCAAACCCCCCCCTCCCCCCTCAGAAAGTTCACGCTCCCTCGACTCTTCCTGTGAATTTGTAGACCGACAAGTTTTGAAGTTTTTTTTTCTTCCTCAGAACTTATTTTTCTACATCTGATCATTAACACCCTTTGTTAAGTCTCAAACTATTCTTCAGTAGCCACTTAACTCTCATCCTTTTAATCACATTGTTGAATTTTACTTTAAGGCTGAACAGTGTATTTATAAAGCACCATTCATACTTAATTAAATTGAAGTGCTGAACACAGTTTAAAACACAACATTAAGAGCATTAAAACATGCAAAATTAAGCAGAAAATAAACATTGAAATACAAAATATAAACATCAGATACATTAAGCTAAGTTCAGAATTTATTTTGTCACATCACAGCAGTACAGCAGCAAATGCTTAAGTTTAAGCTCCTCACTCTCAAATAATAACTCGTTAATTAAGATTTACTGAAGTTTTCAGAGTTCCTAGAATAATTTTCATCTTTGGTCCCAGACCCTGGAGTTCCACATTTCTTCTAGATTAAATTACCAATGTAAAATAATACAAAGTAATCCCCCCTACATAATACATACACACAATACAAACTATTTTATGTCTGGTGCTGGTTGGCAACATAGACTGTATATAAATGGGCGTCATCCGCTCGGCTTGAAGTGAGGCTGCCACAAAAACTGCTCACCCTAGTGGCTGGCTGCAGATAGGTAAAAACTCAGTCTCTCCAGTCATTTGAATGGGGCTGAGGTCAAACTTTAAAATAAATACACGTTTGTCCGGCATGTTCCAAATCCGCATGCTGCTGGTGATATGTAGCTATTACTTGATGTTTTGTGTTCAAGGCCTCTCTTTTTTGAAATTGTTCTTTTTTGTTAGTTATCAGAGGTAAAAAACAGGGTTTCACTTCCGGTTTTAATTGATTGACAGTGCCGTCGAGAGAGAACTCCGTAAGACCTCGGACGCTACCATTGTAGGGCGGTAGGAAATTTAAAAGATGTCTGCGTTCTGGAACAGGATTCTTGGCTTCAAACTGTACAAACGGGAAAAGCGGAGCGACGCTCAGTGGCGGTTCTTGGGAGGGGCCAACCAGGGGCCAGTGCCCCTGTAAAACTGAACCTGGACCCCCCTGTGGCCCCCCCTCCACACCACAAATATTTTACAATAAAAAAAGCTTTGAGCGATAAGGGACTCATGTTGAGTGTAAACAGCCAAACAGCTGCTGTCAGTCTGCATTTTGATATAGTACACAGTAGTACATATGTCCAGTATATAGGGATGCACTGATGTTTTGCCAGTTTGTTCTCAGTCGGTCCTCGCCCTTCTCAGTCTCTTTTGTCAGGGTTGAATGTGTCCCTCTTTTATATTTTAAGTGCTTTGTTAAGATATGTCTAGCTTATTGTGGGTAAGTGAAAGTATGAATCACTTTTCAATCTGGACAATGTATAGAGGCTTTAACAGATGTTATAATTTATGTATCTGGTGTCCATAATTAAATTCTAAGGTATCTGGTGTGTGTGTGTGTGTGTGTGTGTGTGTGTGTGTGTGTGTGTGTGTGTGTGTGTGTGTGTGTGTTTGTGTGCTTGGTCATAACTCTTGCTTGTTTATGTTTTCAGTTAAAGAGACGTGATTGATTATTTAGACATATTGAGAGCCGAACCAGCTCTGTGTTTGAACAACACAAACCTCCAACCATAAATACAAATGTGTGTTTATGTGTGTGTGTGTGTGTGTGTGTGTGGTGTGTGTTTGTGTGTGTGTGTGTGTGTGTGTGTGTACGAGTGTACGAGTGAGGTGTTTTTACCACTAATCCATGAAGAATCCTCTTCCTCCTCCATTTCCTCTTCCTCCCAGGATGTCAGGGTCACATCAAAGGAAGAGTCTCAACCTTTGACCCCATGACCCTGGTTTAGCAGCTTTACGAGCGAGCAGGGGCGAGAATCCATTAGCTACAGCAACATCATCAACAATGACGAAGATGATGATGACGAAGCAGGGACTGAGAGAAAATGTGTTGTTAATTGGGAAAGCTGCAGTTTTAATTTGTCATGTTTCATTAAAACAACATCTCAAAGAGAGTGTGATAAAAAAAAAGAAACAATGATTACAGTTTAGTGTTTTTCTTTCTTTTATCTTTTTATTTAATTAGTTATTTGCTAAGACCTTTTTCATGCTGAATTTAATTTGGTTTCATTTATTTGTCTTGCTGTGTCCGGTCATGTATTTGGGTTCTTTTCCTCCTTACTGAGTTTTATGGCATGCTTATTTGTCAAAGCTCTCTGTAAACTTAATTTATTTCCCAAAGTCTATTTCAAAAATCCAGTCAAAACACCTGATAACACTGAATATAAGCCACATTCAGGGCTTTGATAGGTAACATGGCCAAATGGCAACAAACAGGATTTAATGTTGATGCCATGTGAATACAGACATTATTGTGACATATGAGCACACAACATGACACCAGGTTGTGATTAACCAGTATGCCTGGTCACCTTTTGTAAGCTAACTAACATGAGTTCACAAAGTTTTGTTGTTATTAATATTGAACGTAGCTACAAATCAAAACATTGATTTCTGTCTTTACAGGACTCCCTAAAAAGTCCATAGACGGCTGCAGCTCATACAGAATGCTGCCTGCTCGAGTCCTAACAAGGACCAAAACAGTAGATCACATCACTCCAGTTCTTAGATCTCTACACTGGCTTCCTGTCTGTCAGAGAATAGACTTTAAAAATCCTTCTCATGGTTTATAAAGCCCTGAATGGTTTGGGCCCAAAATACATTGCTGATCTGCTGCTACTGTATGAACTACCTCGACCTCTGAGGTCATTAGGTACTGGTCTGCTTTCAGTCCTGAGAGTCAGAACGAACATGGTGAAGCAGCGTTTAGTCATTATGCACCACATATCTGGAACACACTCCCTGAAAGCTGTAGGTCCGCTCCAACTCTCACCTCTTTTAAATCAAGATTAAGACTTTTTTATTTGCCACTGCCTTCCTATCTTAGCTTAATTTAACTCACTTTAAATGGAAATTTTAAATTGACTTTTAATATATTCTAATTATCCTTTCTTTTCTGTTTTAATTATATTTGACATTTTAATTGGGTTCTTTTATGCTTGTCTGAATGTTTCCAATGCTTTTAATGTTTTAATGTAAAGCACATTGAGTAAAGCTGTCTTGCCTTGAAATTAACCTTACCTTGAACAAAGGGAAGTAGTTTTAAAAAGTAGTTCTGTGTTCATTCATATGCACCCACAACTCATGCGAATCTGTATGACAGTGGGTGATGGTGCTTATGGAAATGCAGTCTTCATCCTTTATAAACACTGATTTCATCCAAAGTTTGCACCGGAATCAACACAACATGAAAACTCACACAGTCCCTTTAACTTCCTTGTAAAAAGATAGTGACGTTTTATTTGAACTTTTCAAAGTTTACATCAATAGTGTTTTTTTTGTAATTATAGTTGATGTGATAGAAGTAAAAACTGATTATACTTAATTTAACACTGACAGTGTTTGTTCCATCAGTAAAAATCATTACACACTGACTTTATGAACTCTTCCTTTTTGTCATTATTAATGTTTCAATGACACAATTATGGTACCTGAAAACCTGATGAGATTAGAGTCCTTGTTTTCATAACTAATGAAAAATGATAGGGCAAACTGAAAGGTGCTTTAAACACAGAGTGCCCGTGTGTAGCGTCTGTGTGTGAGTGCATTTGTGCTTGTAAATGGGGCTAACCTGCATTTAATCAGCCCTCGGCATTGCTCCCTGTTTTTGTCTTTTCACAATGAGTAACTTATCTAAACCATCGCCTCTTCAGCGCTCAACTTCAGCTGCCTATTTATCCATTTGGAGTTGCGCGCAGCCCGTCGTTAGTATTCCAGTACACACCTCAACAAAGCCATTATCATAAAAACACACACATTCACATGCAGATGGATTGCTCTTAGCCTCTTAGCTTCGCAGCTAATGGTGCTAGCCACTTAATTAAGGTCACTTATGGACAAACTCTGTTAGCACGAGCACTAATAAGTACTGCCCAGACAATGGGGACCGTGTGTGTGTGAGTGTGAGTGTGTGTATGGTAATGATATTGCTGTAAAGCCTGACCTGCAGTCTCCATTACCTCCAGCTTATTGAGTGGTTTGTTTTGCAGAGTGGCTCTCAGAGGTGGGTATCATTGAAATTTCACTAGATGGACAACTGGACACTTTAGAAAATGCATCACAATACATTCAGGCTGAAGTGTGTGTGTACATGTGTGAGTGTGTGTGGCCCGGTTGAGGGGCACCCAGAAACAGAAAAAAGAGATAAAGTGTCTGCAGTCTTCGCACCAAAACCCATGTGGAAACTGAATATCCGGCACATCCTAATTTATAGCCCTCTGCTTTCCTCCTCATCTCCCACCAGTCCTTTGCTCCTGTCCTCCCTTCCGGAGCCGCTCCTCAAGTTGCCTCATCTAAAAACAATTAGTTCCCCCAAGCAGGCTGACCAAGCAGCCAGGTTACAGAGTGTGTCCTCTGTGTTTTGTGTGCGGATGTATGTGTGTGTACGTGATCGTGGTGTTGTCCCGCTGGGGAGCATAACATCGCCCTCTAACATCACCACACAGGACGCTTCCGAAGACCAGGTGACCTTTGACCTTCAGCGGTGAGGATGACAGACAAGGGGGAACAGCAGAGTGAGGGGGAAGCCATTGGGAGACCCTTCTGCCCTGTCGTGGCAGCTCAGTGAAAGATGTAGGGAAGCTCCTTTAGGTTCAGTTCAAACTGTAGATGGCAACATGTAAAAGTTTTCTGTTTTACACAGAGTGCTGGTTTTACTATATGTCACATTGATGATTATAGGGGGTTACATTCTCCTGTTAAACCAGAATGTGTCAAGACATGAAAAATGTTGTTGAACCATCTGAAATGATCTTTTCCAAATGCTCCAAACTGATCATGACTCATCATTTCATTCTAATGTATCCCAAAATGTTTGATATAGCTTCCTAACCTTATGTAGCGCATGGAAAGCGAACACAGGCCCACTTGAGGTGCCTTGTGTTTGAGCCTTGGTCATTTTTGTATCATAACGTAATGCAAACTTCATTCCTTTGTAACTTATAGTAAATCCGGGTGTAACAGTTTGCAGATTAGTTTACAGAACCTGACATAAAACAGGATGTGACATAAGGACAATGTATCTTACTTATTCTCAGCTTTTCTTACATAACATGGTTTATTTCTTCTTCTTCCCGAGAGCCATAACAACACTAAACGACCACAGACAGCTAACATAAACAATCAATTGATGTGAAATATCAGTAACTCTGCAATAACTTCATAGGTGTGCAATATTTAACCACATACCTCCCCTTCCTACCTGACTGCAAATATTGGACTATTTTTTAATATTCTATTTTATATTGCCTTTTAATATATTTTTCTACCTGCTTTTATTTAAAATATTACATGCATCTTCAGGAGCAGCACTTCCAATTTCAAATATACTGTACATTACAACGACAAATAAAGGCTATTCCATTCTATTCTATTCAATGCTTAGTGCTGGGTAATAAAGCTAATGTCATGTAAGATGACCTAAAGTAACCTGACTAATAAATTGACTTAAAACAATTGTAATGCCGCAATGAAAGGTCAGGTAAGTACCTAATGTAGTCATGTACAAACAACGTGAAAAAAGCAATGTAAAAAAAAAAAAAAGCGAATTTACCGCCACTTAGAGAAACATGACCTAAATGTAACATAACCTTAAATACTGTTAGGTAATGTAAAATAATTTGACCTAATGTAATATGACAATGAAATGTAAGATAAGGTAATGACAGGTAAGGTATAGGGTAAGTAAGGTACTATTGTACACAATGAAACATATAGGGCTTAAAGTAACCTATGTCACGTGGCGCAATGCAACATAACGTAACATAATGTTATGCAGTTATGTGCTATCAAATTGCATTGTATTCTACAATTTTTGCACTAAATCTAAAATAACCTTGCAAATATATAAACAAAGAGTTGAGTCGTAAGCTAATGCAACATTTTAAATAATATAATGTAACGTATCACTCATCGTGATGTCACCCATCTGTTTCTGAAGCGCTGTTTTGAAGTCAATAGTCGTCAGCGGCCATATTGGAAATGCTGAACTCAATCTAACTGCTGTCAAGTGAGTGTGACGTAAAGAGGCGGGCTTTGAGCCTCCTAGCCAACAGCTACAGTGTTCCCGCCTGTCTTTCAAGTCAGCTGTGCCTCTCATAATGGAAAACTCGGAATCTTAATATCTTTAAAATTGCGGCGTTATGAAAAAAATCACCTTCCATACATTATGTGCCGATCAAGAAACGAGCTATCCAGACTACACTTGTTTTTTGTACCAGGCTGTAAACATGTATCGTCTCATATTACATGTTTTTCAGGTAATCTTTGTTCATTTATGTGTCCAGCAGCCGAATATTAAGAGACATTGATTTATTGCTCCCCAGGTGAAACAATTGATTTGGTCCTCACAGGGACACTGAAGAACAGCTGTTTCTTTATTTCTCTTTTCACTTCCACCACCAACCAATCCATCTTTCACATTCACTACCTCTATCTGTTCTATCCTTATGTTTTCTTTCCGTATTATTATCTTTGGATGACTTAAATTTCATAGTTACGACAATGCGCTTCTTCTTTTGGAAATACTCTTGAAAAAAAACAACATTTAAATTATTCTTTATTTTGTGTGTATGAATAAATAAGCTGACCCCTTTTACCAGAGCAGTGAAGTCTACTTTGAGAGAGCTTACAATTTTCCAGTTTCTATTGATGTTGTCAGAAAAATTATTGTTCATGTTTGTTGTTGAGGTTGTAGTCAGTGGTTATTTTTGAACCACAGTAGAGTGAAAATAAAAATATTTTCCTTTGTCTGTAAATGACTGGGACTTAATTTAAGGAACATACCTTAATAGAGTTAAGTGAAACATTGGGAAATTGATATCTGATTGACTGACTGACACAAACTGTGAAAGATAAGCATTATTTTAAAGGCCTTTCCTTTTTTTTTAATATGAATTGTGTACTGTATAATAATTTTTTACATTATTTAAGTCTCTTCTCACCTTTCAGAGAGGGCCAGCCTCTTCACTTTGTCTCCCATTTTCATTAACGTCTGCGTTTGTGTGCTTACATCTGCTGCAGGAGGATGTTCATGGTCTCAGGATCAGGAGCCCCAAAGTTCAGAGGTCAGACAAATAGTTTTCAGGAGGGCCTCATCCCGAGAGAGAAACAGAGAGAGAGAGAGAGAGAGAGAGGGAAAGAGAGAAAATGAGACAGATAGAAGGACAGAGGAAGCAGGATTGTTGTTAAATTCAAACTTTTGAAACTGGAAATTAAATTATCGTCTTGGTTGAAGATTACGAAGCCTGCCCTTTAAGTAGACTGTAAGTTCTGATGAGAACATAAAGGTAGAAATGCTCCATTCTCTGGTTAAAGTTTTAATTGAATGCACAAACCATTAAAAAAACACATGGATGGCATGATAACTCCCGAAAAGTGAAACCAAAACATCTGGGGCCTCATGTACAAAGGGTACATACGCACAAAAACGTGGCATATGCTCTTTTTCACAGCAAAGTTCAGATGTATCAAGAATGAAATGACCGTGGAAATGTGCGATGCCTCACGCCAACTTCATGGCTGGCGTACGCACGTTTCTACAGCTGTTGATCCTTGTGCACAGATTCAGACATCTGGATATTTTTGTGCGTACAACGTTTTCTAGATTTGAGCGTACGCCATGTTTCAGTAGGAAATACATGCAAGTCTTTGTACATGAGGCCCCTGGAGTTCCTCTGACTGCAGAATAGGTTTTAAAAGCCTGCCTCTTGCAGTTTAACAGATGGGACATGGGTCTTACTAAAAAATTTCTCAAACTTGGTTTCTGGCATTATAATTGTGGCAGCTGTGGCTCAGTGGGTAGAGTCGGTTGTCTTTCAATCGGAAGGTTGGCGGTTTGATCCCAGTCACATGTCGAAGTGTCCTTGAGCAAGACACTGAACCCCAAATTGCTCCCTCTGTTGTTCAACGGTGTGTGAATGTGTACGAATGAGCTCAGCTAATACTGACGGTCTCTTACATTAGCAGCCTCTACCATCAGTGAGTGAATGAGTATGAATGGGCGAATGCGGCGAGTAGTCAGACAGACTAGAAAAGCACTATATAAGTACAAGTCCATTTACCATTATAGGTAGATCTGACCATTGATATTTTTTGTCCTAGTGTTCTTTTTAGTTTTTATGAGTTATCGGATGCTAGAAAAAGAGATATAATGCCATGATTGACAGATGTGTAGACAAATGAAGCTTTAGTAGCATTATGCACCCGAGCAGCAGAGTGGAGGAGGAACACTGAAATGTAAAGAACACTAACAAAACAGTAATTGAACTTTCTACAACTGTGAGTTTCTGCTTCATACGGACACAATAATCTGTTACACCTGATAGAGAGGTCTTTTTGCTTCGCTTTTGTGCAGTGGGGGGAGGTGGAGACGTGTCATCCCTCTTTATACAGTGAGTGGTTAACTTAGGGCGAAAAAAGAGCAATAAATGAAGAATGATGCTTTATAATTAACTTTGCTGTATGCATGTATTGACATTTTTTAACAGGTCTGTTTGGTATCATTTAAAGCTCTGAACAGATAATATAAAGGCACTTCATTTCATATCACAAACAAGCTTTGATGGTTGAATTTTCCTGTGATTCATTTTCTTGAACGTCCTGTATCCTGATTTTTGCATTAACAAAGATCTGCTGCAGATGAAATATGTGGTCTACCTTCAAACACACACTCACACACACACACACACACACACACACACACACACACACACACACACACACACACACACACACACAGAGCGGCAACGATCCCATTTTTAAAAAAGCCATATGAAATAGAAATGTTGACACAAACGAACAGAGACAGAGAAGGAGGGAGAGAAGGGGGTGGGGGGTGGGGGGTGGAGGAGAAGAGGGGAGATATGTGGAGGGATAAAAGATGGATTAAGGTTGTGTTTCAGATTGGCAGGAGTGTGTTGTATGTGCTGCGTGTGTGTTAATATGAGTGTGTGAGTGTGTGTTTAGCGTGAGCAGTAAGCTAAGAGATGTGCGACTTTGTTTGTTACAGTGTGTTTTCCTGCAGCAGCCTGCCATTCCCCATGTCTCAGAGGGAGAAAGCCTTCTTACCCATAATACTTATCTCTGCCTGTGTGTGTGGCTCTGTGCGTGTGTGTGTGTGTGTGTGTGTGTGTGTGTACACAAACCCCCTTACATGTGATAATGACAGCTGTAATGCCTTTCTGATATCTGCTCAGCTCTGGGACTTCAGTTGCATATTTGTATATGTTTGTGTGTGTGTGTGTGTGTGTGTGTGTGTGTGTGTGTGTGTGTGTGTGTGTGTGTGTGTGTGTCTCTTAAACATGCACTTGGGGTAGACAGGTTTTAAATGCTCTTTGTGTGAGCACATGAACGTATCATAGAGGGATAATCTGTAACGTGTGTATGTGTGAGTGTGTCTGTGTGTGTGTGATGAATGGTCCATGACAGGTGTTGGGGATGAGATCTCCAATTATCACACTTTAATACCTTTTTTCCTCTTCACACATAAACACACACCTCAGCGAGTAGCGGAGCGGACATTCAGGAGGAAGTGAAAATTTAGTGAGAGAGGAATAAAAACCAACGTGTAATGAAGCCCCTCAAATAAAAGCTCATACTTCACAACAACACATCTCTCTTTTACAAGACAATAAGATCTGAATCTGGATTCACATGCAATGATTTGACTTTTTTTTGGTCATATAACTTGTAGAAAACAACACTGTATCATTTTAAGACAACACGTCCTTGTGTTTACGACACATCCAAGAGACAAAAGACTTAGCCTACTGTACAAACAACTATTTTGACGTTATGAACTAAAGTCTGTATCACACATGTGCCCAGGTGTCTCCCTGTCACAGTTAGCTGGGGGGTGAAATATGAACATTTGTCTTCACTAACACATAAATCTTCGCTCTTCTGTTCTGCAAAGCCCTGCTAACACTTTAAAAAAGTATTTATCCCCCAAGAGACAGACATTGAAGCCGACTGAACTGTGAAAGGAGATAAGAGGAAAAACACTGCATGACAGAGCTCATTGTGTCAGGTTAGATCAGCAAGCAGTGATGCTGTTTTGTTTATATTATCTTTGAGATTTTTTGCCTTTATGTTGAAAGGACAGCTTGAGAGAGACCGGAAATGTGTGGGGGAGAGCGAGGAGGTGTGACACACAGCAAATCTTACTAGACCGAGAATCGATCCTACAGCCATGCCATGAGGGCCACAGTAGCCTCTGTACATGGGGCGCCTGCTCTAGCTGGGCGAAACTGCAACATGCTTGCTGATAGAACAAAGGGGACGCCTTAATATTTACAGCCATTGTTGTTGCAATTTAATGGTACATAACAATGATAACAGGCAAGTAGCGGAAATTCAGTTTTTGATTATAAATGAAATTATAAATAGTTTTCTTTCTTTTTTTAAATGTTCAAGTTTCCCCAACTCAAATATATTAGTTACATTTTCTTATATTTTTAATTCATACATGCTAGATGAAACTGAGTATGTGTCATGGTTTGTTTAGTTTAGTTTTTTCCTTGTGTTTCAGACCTTGGTTTCATCCATCCATTCATTATCTTGACCGCTTATTCCATTTCGGGGTCACAGGGGGCTGGAGCCAATCCCAGCTGACTTTGGGCGGAGGGCAGGGTAAACCCTATCATGCACACACTGACACCTACGTGCAATTTAGAGTGATCAATTAACCTGGTAAGTATGTTTTTGGACTGTTGGAGGAAGCCGGACTATCTCATGCACGCAGGTGAGAACATGCAAACTGCACACAGAAAGGCAACTGCCCGACCGGGAACTCGAACCAGGAACCTTCTCACTGTGAGGCAACTGCGCTACACCCTGCCTTGGTTCCTCCCTGTGTTTATCTGTATTAGTTATCCTTTGTCTCCCTTGAGTGTTTAGTGATCCATGTCTCTTGTTGTGTTTTCTAAGTCTAGTCTTGTGTTTACTGTTTTATTTTGTAGTTCTGAATCCTTGTGTCTCCAGTTTAGTTTTGACACTTCAAGAAGCACAGCCATTGTGGTTTTTCAAGTGTATGGAGACTTTGTGGTGACGTTGATGACGTCATATGCAGTGTCCCTCTGTACACTCAAAAATTGTTAACTGGACATGGATATTAACTCAATAAAATTGATCCACATATAATTAAAACAACATTAATCATCCGGATAACTCAACTTGTTGGTTCAACTAAATAGCTTGTTTTGAGTGCTGTACCCTTAATGGCTGAGTTAGAAGTTCAGGTTTACAGTGTGGATTGTGGCGGTCCTGATTGAATACATTAATCAGTGATTGCACAGTGTCATCTTCAACATTCATCCTCACTTCATGCATTTTGTATCATTCTCTCCCTTCTCTCTCATGAAGCAGCAGAGACACCTTCAACCCCACCTTTTGATGGTTCTGTATCTTCTGCATCAGCAAGGTGCCAGGCAGCACAATGACATCATCAAACAGTGAGGGATGAGTGACACTATCCTCCGCCTGTCAGTCATCATCACCGCCCTGCAGGACGGATGTGTTTATCTGCAGCTGTTACTGACTGAGGGACCTGTCCACAACGAGCCGTCACACAGGGTTCACTGCTCTTATGAACCTTAACTTCCATCCTGACCTGGCGTTCATTTAGATAGTTTTATTAGAACTTAACCCGAACATCTTAAAGCTGCACCTTGTGTAGCTAACAACATATTCAGACTACAGGTGGAGTTCATGGAGGTTTGCTGGTCTTATGTGAGTAAAGATATCATCAGCTGACCAGGTAACACAAGAGTCATTATAGGTGCTTTTCAACCGCAGGAACTTTACCCCGGAACTAGGGACTTTACCCTAGAATTACATGCGTTTCGACCGGAGGAACCAGGGTCTAAATTTAGTTCAGGGGTATTTAATCTCCCCATGAAAAGCCCCTGCTTTGGAGGTAGTACTTTTCAAAGGTCCTGGGACTTTCTGCTGATTGCGACGGTGTTTGTGGAGTTTAGACCGTTGTTGAAACACAGAGGGAGTTCCTGGGAATGCATACTCGTTTAGTTTTTTATTAAGATTTCAAAATATTATTTAATATCATTTTTTTCTCCATACTTAACTGGACTGATTTGCACAATCTACCCAGGACTTCAGCCCGCAGTCGAAACACAGACAACAATGGGGGTACAGGAAACTTTTAGTTCAGGGCAAAGTAGTTCTGGGGGCTAAAAGACCCCGGAACTCTTGGTCGAAATGCACCTTATGTTTCTTTGTTAATAAGTTAGTCTTAAAGTGCAATGGCATTAGATCACCAGCAGGTGTGTGTGTCCTAAAGACAGCATACTTCCATTATAACATCTCTCTACATTTCCCTACAGTTTTGTTGCTGGTGCAGGTTTATTTCTTGCAGATTTAATATTTGAGAAAATGATACTCAGACAAACAGTAGAGGATAAGGGCTACTAGGAAAAAGAACTAAGGTGCTATGTTTGTTTTAAATTCTGGGATTAAAGTCAGAATCCTGAGAAAAAAGTCATAATTCTGACTTTAATCTCAGAATGAATAAAAAATATCGCCCCTTAATTTTTTTTTCCAGTGGCCCTAATCCTCTTCCGTGTAGACATATCCTGAGATTATCAAAATACAAAATCCAGCAGATTATATGTAACTTTTAGAGAGTTTTCCAACATGTAAGCATATCTTGGTAATTGTTAAAGACCAGCCTCAATGAATACATCTTTATGGGGGAACATGAATATTCTGCAGGTCTGACGCTGACCCGGAGGTCTCTTTCCTCTGTCTTTAAAATATTTAAAATAATGATATTATAATAATGATTTTACTGATGTATCATAGATCAAGCTAATGATGAGAACCACTGATGACCGTTGCTGAATGGAGCTTTTTAAAACCATCCCATGGAATTTGCTTGTGTGTGTTCGTTCCCGCTCATGAGTTCGCTCTGTTTGTACAGTTCTGTGTGTTTTTACAGAGAGTGTGAGTGTGTGTGGCGTGCGGCCCGTGTGTGTGTTCTGGTTGGGCGATCGTCACAGGCTCATGAACTGGCCGTGATCCATGCTGGTGTGTACAGTATGTTTACACATGATACATACAGTGTGTGTGTTCATGTAAATGTGTGTGTATATTCGCTGTGACCCATACTGTTTTTTTTTCCTCCAGTAAAACAGGGGATGTGAAGCAGGGGTTGTGGCCCAGCTCGGTGCTCCTCGGACGGGGTGGCCGGGGCGTCCCGCCAGGGGGTCCCGCCGGGCCTGTAGCTCCAGTCAGAACGTTCCAGATCTGTGGAGATGCAGCATCCATGGCATTTAGGTTTGTGTGTGTGTGTGTGTGTGTGTGTGTGTGTGTGTGTGTAGGTGTAAATCTCACTGATTAGTCTGACTAGCTGCTTATTGATGTACTGGTTAATGATGTTTCCAATGACACAGACAGATGAGGAAGAGGAGGAGGAGGAGGAGGGGAAGGAAGGTACATGCCGGTAAATTCTTGTAAGAGAAAGAGAAAAAGAGCAAAGACATGCATTTCTTGAAGTTGTTACATATTTTAGTTTCTGTGGGAAATTACCACACTAAACAGAGTTTGCATTTTTAAGTGACCACATGATTTAGATAGGCTATCAACCTCTGCAACCCTACCAAGAAATTTAACAAACTCCAACCAAAGCTCTATCCTCGGCGTAACTGTACACTCTCTTTGATCATTTGCCAGCCCTTTACTTTGCTGTCAGAAAGCCCATTCGTTTCCCACTATTCACCGACATGGCACAGACGTGTTCTTCCATCTGCATTGCACAGATCAGCTGTTTGGGTCTGTGGGCTTCCAAAGAGACACAAATACAACCAAGCTAAAAAATTAGTGATTCTGACAGTGATGGTGACGTGAAATTTACTGTGGACACAAGGGGAAGCCTTAATGAGCCAGTTTAAGGAGGAAGAATGAGACTCAACAACCGAAGAAGAGAGGGGAGAAACCTCTGTGCTAACTGGAGAGCAGGAGAGATCCTAAGTTACCTGGTGGTGCTGGTGTGTAAACTGTAAAGCTGAATGGAAGTGCGTCTCTAAAATAGGTTTTCAGCTCTCACAGTTTTTTTTATTGCATGATCACACAACCCATGTAACTTGCACATATTGTGTGCAAAAGGATGGATGACTTTTTCTGGTGTTAAATGGAGACTTTTGGAGACCAACGTGAAAGCATGTATCGTTACTACTCTACTCTACGAGCAGCGGGCACTGCTGTGAATCCCTCCTAGCTGTATTCCGAGCAGGAAGTGTTCATCGCTCCGCTTTCAAAATGCAAATCTATCACGCATGTACGAAGACACCGCTGGCTCATCCCGTCTCTTTTTGGTCCATTTAGATTGTTAATGTAGATTGTATACAATAAAAACCTTGAAAATGTTATGGTTGAAAAATGTAATGTTTTACTTTGTTTTGTTGTAGGATCCTAAGTGTAGTGATAAACATATGTAGGGTGTTTTTTAACCTCTTTTTGTCGCTCCATCACTGTTACACGTCTCTCCTAGCGTCAATTCCAATTCCAATTATGCAAATTAAGTGATGATGTCATTTAGCAACTTTTAGGACAGCTAATAGCTACGGTGAACTGAGAACAGTGCTTTGGTAGGAGTTAATTGAAATTAGCTAAATTACATTGTAGAGCTGACCCCATCTGTAGCAGTTGATAGCCTCGCTTCTGTTCTGGTTCACTGGCTTGTTTCTCGAATGGGCTGAACTGACGGGGATCTCCTGTGTGCTGATACACTTACTATTGATATGTAGAATAAAACCGGGAATAGAAGTCACACAGGTATATCTTTTTTGGGAATGGCCCAGATGAAAAAAGGTTTAAGTTGTCCTCCTTCATGAAGTCTTCCATTGCTTTCCACAGCATGCAGTGCAACATGTGCAACTATGGAGCTGTTTCTAGTATCATCTGTTTTCACAATCCTGCATCTCACACATCAAATTTTACAGTCAGTAGCACATTGTTAAAGTATTATAAAACTGATCTCTGGTGAATATATTTTTTGCAGTTTTAAGAATGTTTGTAGCTCTCAAACTTCCTCTTTGGTTTGCCATAACCTAATATATCATTAAGTGTCCATTAAAAATCCTTAAATGCACTTTCTTCATGACTGAGAGACCTGCCACAAACAATAACTTAAAGAAGAGAAAGTGGATCCTGAAATACTTTGACCAAATGCTTGAAAAGTACAATCTAGTTGAGTTAAGGACACAATTTTCAACGAGACATTTCAACTGATCCATTAAAGGCACATTCTGTCTGTGAGTCTGTGCCGTGTTTACAGTTTAGACGCTCTGCTGTCTTTGATTTCATGTTACCTCTTATTGTTTAACTCCTCACGGACATGATAATCCACAGCTCTGAGTGTGTTTACATGTTTGTGTCTTGTATCAGTGACTACATATGTGTGTGTATTCATGTATGCAGCCCTGTGTGTGTGTGTGTGTGTGTGTGTGTGTGTGTGTGTGTGTGTGTGTGTGTGTGTGTGTGTGTGTGTGTGTGTGTGTGTGTGTGTGTGTGTGTTATTGGTGTACGGTCCCTCGGTGGCTGTTCCCCTGCTGTAGACGCCTGTTCTGGCGATAGCATTGTCTCCATGTCCAAAGACCTGCCGGCTGCCCTATTCCACCACGTCTTTATCATGCTAATACAGAGGAAAGGAGGAACGAGGGAGGAGGGACTGAGGAGGAAGAGGAAGGAGGAGGGAAGGATAGCTCGACAAACAGAGAGAAAGAGGAGTAATCTTTCCCCTCCTCTCTTCGTTCTCACCACCACCTCCTCCGTTCTCTCTCTCCCCCCTCTCCTTCCCTTTCTTCTTGTCCCCGCTCCCTCTTCATCTGCCGCTTTCTTATCTTCCTCCCGTACTTCTTTGATAATCCTCCCAACATTGTCTTCATAATTACACACAACAATGATTCCCATCCGCGCAAGAGAAATGTGCGCCGTGCATGGAGAATATTTCATAGATGAAGACCAGAGTGTGAATTAATAACTTGGGTCTCTCATATATAAGGCGGTTTCTCTCTCTCTCCCTCCCTCTCTCTCTCTCTCTCTCTCTCTCTCTCCCTCTCTCTCTCCATCTCTGTGTGTGTGTGTCTGAAGGGGGAGCAGTGTTGTTTTAACACGACTGTTACATTATGCATGCTGACAGGCCTGCCTGTCCCCATTAAAGGCCCATCTTGTTTCCCCATTATATCTGCTTTCTCAGTTAATAGAGCTCTTTGTGTGGCACTTCCCTTTATTCTCCGGCTGTTACAACAGAAAGGTCAGCACCCGCACAACCTGACACACTGACGCCGCGGCTCCGAGAAACCCTGAGTGACGACAACTGTGCAGACCTTTCATTACAGCTCTGGTTTTTAGTAGGAGGAGGCGTGGTACGTCACTATTTCGTACTCAGGCTCTCTCTCTGTTTTATCCTTTGATCCTTTTCTTTCTTTTTTTCTTTACGTATCACTTGTTAAGAAGACTTGAGACCATTTTTGCAAAGTAAGGAAAGAAGACACTAGCTCTATTTACATAGACCACTAATAGTTGGAATGAATGCCAGATCAGAATAAAACTGCTTCATGTAAACACCTCTATCAGAAAAGACCGGCCAGATCCGGACTGTGCAGAAGGAAATTTCATTGGTTTATACTATATGGTATTTGGATTCATATCCATGTAAACACTTTATCTGCTGGTTTCTAGTTGGGGTAAAATTATCCTTACTGTGCATATCTGCGCCACGTGATGTGAAGAGTCTCCATTTTTGTTCTCGCCTGAAAGGAAAGAGACATCGAGGTAGATAATCAAACTGATCTGTAGCTGACACAACTTTGTTGTCGGGTACTTTCACAGAACTTGAAGTTGTTTTAGGTCTTGATGGTCAAGAATTAATAAATAGACAGTCGCTGAATATATGAGCTGAACAAATAGCCAAAGACCTGCAGACATCTGTGGTCAACAATGAAACAGAAGGCTTGTGAACACTGTGTAGCTGAAGTATAAATTCTCATCGTGGCCATACTTCAGTCAAAAACTATTAACAGCTCTCTATGAAGAGACAAAGGCTAAAGTTTTTATTTCAGTTTTTTTTTTAAGTTACATGTACATTTTGTAGATAGGACAGCCAAAGAGAGACAGGAAATGAGGGGAGAAGAGAGTGGGGGAAGACATGCAGCAAATGGTGGTGGGACCTCTGCGACGAGGACTATAGCCTCAGTACATGCGGGGCACGCCTAGACTGCTAGGCCATTGGCGCCCCGACAAAGGCCAAAGTTACACAGAGCCTCAAGCTAGCAGGGTGCATTTCACTTACCACAGAAAGGTGGACGTCAGGAGCTACACAAGGCTTTACAAATGTAATTTTTTCAAGTCTATTGTACCGTGGACTTGTTACGGTATTGTGAGATTGTGATATCTTTGCATCAGTAGTAACCAAAGCTACTGAAGGGACTACAAACAAAGGAGAGATTTAGACACAAGAATCAGAATCAGAATCAGAATCAGCTTTATTGGCCAGGTATGCTTGAACTCACAAGGAATTGTTCTTGGTAAACTGTGCTCCCTTTGTACAAGGCATAAGAATAAGGCATACAAATAAAAATTGTATGAAAAATAAAAAAGACCTGGTGAGGTGACCCACATGTAAAATTCAGAAACCTAAACATATTCCGCTTTTATTATTGTTGGAAAAGAGAACAATTATGAAACCAATTAAGGATTTCTTTTTGGGGTGGGAAAAATGTATGAATTAATTATTAAAATCCAGATCTCTTGGAGAGGTATCTAATTACAAAGCTTGCTATTTCTTCATGCAGTTGTTTGAACACTGACTGTATACTCTGGAAAAGAGTTGCAGAACATCCAGCCCTAAAATCTATTCATCAGGATTTGCATATGTGACCCGACAGAATACTGAAGTGGAAGAACCTTTTGTCAATCATTCCCTAACATTGTCACCACAGCGCTGTGCACCTTTTATTATCAGTGTATAGTGAAAAACATATGACCCTTTGAAGATGACTTCTCCTCCAGTAAGACATCAATCCAGCTGTTATAAATCTGCCTCGTTCATCAGTCAGAGGCTGAACAGATAAAATATGAAACGTTTGACGTCCCGAATGAAAAGCACGTCTACGAATCTTTCCTTATTTTAGTACCCATAATTCTGTGGGTTTGAGGCATGTTTGGACGTGCCTCCATCCAAATTCTGTCACAGCGAGAAAAATGCCTCACTGAGTGGTGTATGTGATTATATTTGCATCAAATCCATCAAGTGGTTTAACGTAGCTACCACTTAGAAATCCTCCATCATCACAACCTCTGCGGAACGACTTCATTATAATAACTGCGTAAAATAATATCCACTCTGTCTGCCATCTTTTCACTTCATAACCTTCCCCCCTTTTTTTCTCTCTTTGTTACCTTTTTGACCTCCCCGTCGCTCCTTCCTTCCCTCTCTCCCTCTCTCATGTGAGTCCACTGTGTGCAGGCCTCTGCCAGTGATCCATGGATGGTAATGGCCATTCCTGCTGCTCCCTCAGCACACACCATTACTGCTGGAACACCCAGACCGAGAGAAGGAAAGGGGAAAAGAGCAAGAGAAAGACAGAAGAAGCATAGACAGTAAGAGGAAGTATTTTGGTTTAAAATAAAGTATAATTATGGCATGAAACTTGAAGCATAGCAGCACGTGTGTGGTGCATGAATGTGTGTGTGTGCACTGGGGTCAGGGAATTGTGATTCAGGGAGTTATTGTAGGGTGCTGTATTGTTTACAGCTGAAGGAAATTATATTTGATGCAAAAAATATAAATTAGTTTTACAAAGAAAAGTTATGTTTAATTATGCTCGCCAAAGATTTCAAAAGCGTGGTTCTAAATGTATTTCATATGAAATGATTGAACAAACTAAATGGATGTAAAATTCCACAAAAAGCCAAAATAATTAAAATCTGAATCAAAGCCGACACAAAAAGCATCTTTGGATTTATAATATTAAGCAGCTTGAGCAAAAATCACAAGATAAAGTGATTCATATTACATTACTATGAAACAGTGTCACGTTAGCTAGCAGCTGCATGCTAGCTGTAGTCAACTTGAGCTGAAGTAACAAAGCATATGATAGAAGTAGACTACTTTCTGCTAACAGCGCTAACTTTCAGTAAAATCAGGCTGTTCAGTCAGTCCTCTTCTACACCATCCTCTTAACTGTCCTCATTACTCAAGATAAGATAAGATATTACTTTATTGATCCCGGGGGGAAAATTCTGTTGTTGCAGCAACCCAGACATAAGTACAATCGTGAATGAGTTTAAATAAGTAAAATACAATAAGTAAAAATGAAAATAGATACATAAGGATAGAATACAAGTTTAAGATATATACAAATGTTACAAATGCTTTAAAAAGTGGTAATAACAGGCAGTATTAAAACATGTTTCAGGGGCGCTGGTGGCCTAGCGGTCTAAGCGCCCCACATACAGAGGCTATAGTCCTTGTCGCTACAGCCTTCTCCTTCATGCCTTACCCCACTCTCTACTCCCCACGTTTCCTGTCTCTCTTCATCTGTCCTATTTAATAAAGGCATAAAAGCAACATGTTTCAGTAGTGACAGGTTGACATGGTGTGATTATGGTTAGTTATGACAGATTAAGCAATATGATAAATAAATATGGGTATATAATATGACCGTATGAATCATGTTTAGCATCATGGTCATATTTATCCTGCTGAAAATCCCCAAAACACATTCAGTCATCAGTCAGTCTTCATTTCAGTCTGCTGTGCCCACAGACTGGAACAATTTACAGAAAACTTTAAAACTGGTCCACTACATCTCAAAATCAGCCTTCAGGAACTCTCTCATGAACACTCTTAAACACACCTGCAACTGCTTTTAATCCTTTTAATCCTGGACTCCTGCTGCCTCTGTTCGTTACTTGCTCTGTTCTGTCCTGTCATGTTTAACTTGTCTTTTAAGTTTTTACCCTTGTGTTTGTTTATATCATTACTGTTATCCCTGACCCTTTACCTCTCAAAAGGCTGTGCCTTTTGCCAGGTTGTCACTGGAAATAAGAACTTGTTCTTAATGACTTACCTGGTTAAATAAAGGTTAAATAAAATAAAATAAAAGCATTGTTGTTACTGACTGGGACAAGATACTGCTAGAGTAACATACATTTATGTTTCCGCACACATGCTAACAGACTTGTTAGGACATAAAGCCATCAGTAAAGTTGCACAACAAACAGCTAAGGTCAACATTCAGCATCACTCACATCTACTACTATTTATTTACAAGTTTACTTTCATCTTTTATGTCTTCATTCAGAGGACAGGACAGTGGATAGAGAGGGAGTGGGGAATGACATACGGTAAAGGGCAGCAGGTTGGAATCAAACCTGAGCTGCCCATGTTTAGGACTGCAGCCTCAGTACCAAGCGGCAACCTACGGTCTAAAAATATGAGTCAATGCGGAAGTGTTAAAAGCTGCAGTTCATCGAGGATCCGCTTGAGGCTGGCTCCGGAAGTACCGGAAGTCACATACACATGAATGGGGAAAAGACGATCTTTGCAGCATTAATAAACATGTTTACAGCCTGGTACAAAAGATGAGTGTAGTCTGAATAGCTAATTTCTCGACGTCCTCTCACTGTGAGGGGGATTCATTTTTTTCTAATTCGGTAATTTCGAAGATATTGAGATTACCAGTCTTCCAATGAGAGGCAGAGCTGCCTGTGGGAACTCTGCAGCTGTTGGCTAGGAGGCTCAAAGCCCGCCTCTTTACGTCACACTGGCTGGACAGAAGCAATATGGCTGCCGCAGCCGATTGGTCTCAAAACAGCTCTTCAGAAACAGATGGGTGACGTCACGGATACTACGTCCATATTTTTTACAGTCTATGCTCAGTACATGGGGCGCACAATTAACTACAAGGCAAATAAGTGTCCCAACATTGACTACATTGAATGCATACAGAATGGACAGATACAGTGTGACGCCACAAGTTTTAGAGCTACCCTTGCTGACTGGCTGCAGTATAGGTCATAAACCCCGCCTCCCTTGTGTTAACAGATGGAACATGGGTTAAGCTTTAAAATTGAAATATGCATCAAATACATTCTTCTCAAACATGGTTTCTGTAATAGTTCTTTTTTTTATTATTATTATGATTTACAACATTGATTGATTGACACCTCTGTTAACAAATGTAAGCTCCTGCAGCGTTCTTCACCACGTTTGCAGAGTAGAGGAGGAACCTCTCACAGGAGTCACTGAACTTAACATAGATGTGCGTATCTAGTTCAAACCAACACATTTCGTGGACTGACACTATCTGAGGGATCTTTGATGTTTAAGTTAGGTGTGTGTTTTGCTTTGGCTTAGTGGATGGGGTGTGACGTCAGTCTTGCTGCTCTCTCAGCCAGGTCACTGCTGAGCATGTCTTAACTCCACAATATGTCAGCGCCCTTTGAGGCGATATTTTGGCTCCACTTCTCACAAAAACGGAGGCTTGTTGCCCATTTTGTATACAGTGAATTATCTGCTATGTTACTTTGATATTAAAAATATTATATACACACACATACAGCTGAAGGCCATGTGGACACATTTACATGTAGTTATTGCAGTTCCTAATTTTCATCTCAAAATTACTGGGGGAGCTTTTAAGGAGAGGAAGAAGCTTATGACTGTACTAGCACCCCTTCCTGTGGCCGTTGTGTGTATGTATATGTGTGTATGGTCCATGGGTGTGTGTGTGTGTAGGAATACATCATTTCATGGTGCGGATTAGAGAGGACCAGGTAAGATATCTTGTTTCCTGTGACCTGCTCATCGTGAGGTTTCCCACACTCATCACCTCACTCTATCACATCCCTCTTACTGAGATATAAAACATGTAGACATTGTTCCCTCTGACCTCAAACACACACACACACACACACACACACACACACACACAAAGACACACACGTTACTTCACACACTTCCCGTACCGTTATATGCTGCTGAGCTGTAAATCCAAATTATCCCCTAATACACTCTCAGTCTCAGTCCAGTGTGTGTGTGTGTGTGTGTGTGTGTGTGTGTGTGTGTGTGTGTGTGTGTGTGTGTGTGGTTGTGTGTGGTTGTGTGTGTGTGTAATGCTATATTCCTGTCATGCTGAAAACTTGAGAGATGTGTGCGTTTCCTGTAACTCACTGTGGGTTATGATAACAACCGTTTCTCCTGTCAACAGCCCATAATGTCAGATTTACAGGGTTGCCCCCGGTAACCAGCCGGGCTGGCGTGGCTGAGTGATTCTACAGCATCTGTCAGAGCTGGAGAGGCCATCTATCACACACGCACACACACACTCACACTCACACACACACACTCACTGGCACTCAAACACAGATTTCTAATGTGTGTCTCGTACAGATTTTCAGGGATGAGCTGTCGACATGAATTATCGAACATTTTTCCTGTGTGCCTCTCTGCTTCTCTTTCCTTCAGTTTGAGGCTGTCCTCCCTTAAAAAAGTCTCATCATAGCTGTTTGTGGAAAGAGATAGAAACTATGTTTGTTCATGTTTGCTGCTAACAGAGGAATAAGAGGCTCAAGAGGCTGGAACAGGGTTTGGACAGCATCAGATCAAACCGCCATCCACATCTATGATTTTTGTTTCCTGGTGCTTCATTAGAGGATGAGACATCATGAGTGACAGCTCTGCTCACAAATGCAGGCTGCTGCAGCGCTTTGTGAAAGTAGAGGAGAAACTGAGAGAAGTCATCAAACGTGTCTGCCTCAGATCAACACAAGAATCTGTTCTGGACTGTGCCCACCTGTTTTATTTGTGAGTTAAATGTCTGTCTTGGTTAGCAGAAAGGGTGTGACCAGTCACGGCTGGTGAGAACATTTTTTGGGGGTGTCGCAATTGAAGGGAGGAATAACTGCTGAGGTAAAAGAATGAGATAAAGTGTTGCTTATATCATGCAGTTTACATTTTCCAGGCAGATGTTTTTTATGTCTTGAGCCCTCGTTGCTGTCCACTATGCTTCAGTGCCGACACTTTGAAAAAGGCAAACAGGGTAAGTAGTAAAGGGCATTACTCATCACATCCTGTTAGCCAACTCTGTTTCTCATAGCAAGGAGCAGGAGAAGCCCCCGGTGAGAGCTCAGTCAACCTGCCTGCTGCTGAATTTGTAAATCAGGTCCAGGCTCCTTTATCCTCTTTATTTCTTCGATGTCTGGTGAAAGGGTAATATCTCAAAGAAGCAACAGAGTCCTCTGAGGGTTGCACTTGAGGTTGCCATACCTGTGCTTTTGTTGAGTGGACCAATCACAATTAAGAACGGGGAATGCAGAAGACTGAAGGCAGCCACTGAGAGAGAAGTCTCAGATCAGCTGAATGGCAGAAGTTTCAGGACTCACATAGACGCCCATTTGAGCAGTGCACCACAACCAGGAAGTATATGACCAAATATGGACCGCACAAAACCCTCCCCATTCCATTAAAAAATACATTTTTAATGAAAGCTGACGGGCGCTCACAGACATACAGGTGCACTGTAAAAAAAAAAGATTACTACTTTTATTATAGTTATTCAATTATTTCATTTTATCTGATTAGTTTAAGCTGAACCATCAAACACACCCCCTCGCATCCCATCTAGTGCTTTTTTTTTTTTTTACAATGGAAGGAGATGGCAATGCAATGTACATATTTTTATACTATCAAGAAATGTGGCACATTTATTTAACAACAGTTTCCCAATATCTTAAAAAAAACCTCACTTCAGTCCTCTTTTGATTGGAATGACCTCATGAGCGTTTTTTTCTTGTTAATAAGCAAACTACTTGTTCTCCGTTTCATTGTGAGGGCTGGTTTCCATTTCTCCCGTGTCTTGGTGAGGTGAACGAAGTGCAAACTTACTAAACAGCAAGAGTTATGCCTTTCTTTTCCATTTATGTGATCAAAGCTGTTTGAAACAGGCCTGGCTGGCAGGCGTTTCCCCTGCTGTGAAACCTGCTATCAGAAGCTGTGATCATGTACCACATTCACATCCTGAATGTTGAGTTCTTATCTCATCCCTCTATTCTACATCTGATCTTCATAGACTATTTTAATTCTTATCATAATAGACTATTTCATGCACTGATGCCTTTCTACTCCGGTGCAGCTGTGATGAGGTATAATTGGTTTGTTCTGCACATATTCTCAGTCTGCCTCACCGTGCAGAATTTTATTGTGTTTCCTCTTGTTGCTTTTTTTCTCTTTTGTACTTTCACCATTGTTCAAACAGCAGCATTGGCCTAGTTGCTGAATCTTCAAACACACACACACAGCCACACACACACATGCACACTAAAGGTTAATAGTTGTTGCAGTAGTCTGTCACTGATGATTGTCCACTGAGGTGTAACCACTGTCCCTAACAGTGTGAAAACATGCCACGTGAAACGACATCATGACATTGGGCCTTTGATTGATGAATCTGTCAGCTGGTAATTTCTCACTAAGTTAAGAGGAAGACAAAGGTAAGGTGAAAACATTTACCTTATATAGATAGTCTGGATCAAAGGTCTGGGTAAGTTATAGCTGCTGCACACACCCTCCTGAACATGTCTCAACATTACCTGGAGATGCAGATGTTGAGGTCTGAAGAGGACTTTTAAACTTCCAGCCCCCTGGTATGGAGTCTGTCAATGCTGCGATCAACTATCCTTCTTTTTAAAAGAAGCTTTGTCTATTTTTTATGCCCCAAATTTTTTTAACTCAAAATTGCAAGCTCACTCTGTATTTTCAAAGAGACTTAAGACCAGTCTTTTCAACCTGGCTCTTAAATTTGGAGTAATTTTTTGGCTTGGAAGTCTATTTTTTTTTCATCATTGATATTACCCTAGCATTATCTCTGGTATTTATTTCTCCTTATTTATGTTTTTTATAATTTATTTCTCCATGTATTACTGACATATAATTGTTTTTACTACTTAGGTTTGAAGTGAAGTCACTCAAAATTGTATGTGTTTATTATTTTCTGTTTTCCTTTTCTACTTCAATCTGTTTGTTACTCTGTAAAGCACTTTAGGTTGCATGTTTGTATCTGGAAAGTGCAATAAATAAATAAACAAATAAATAAATATAGTTGATACAGTATATGAAACACTTGTGACTTTATGTGATTAATCTATCTATCTATCTATCTATCTATCTATCTATCTATCTATCTATCTATCTATCTATCTATCTATCTATCTATCTATAATACAAGCATTACTCTGATAGTGTCATATAGTGTGGGTATAGAGAGGCTCATTGAACTATTTAAAGGTCTGACATTTTGTTTTACTCCTTCAATAATTTCACCAAATAAGTCTCTACCGAATAAATAATGAGTATGTTTTCTTCTTCTGCTGAATAAATAAATACAAGAATAAAATGACATTAAATATAACTCAACCTTATGGGGCAACTTTAACAGCAGCAAAACAAACTACATAATCCCCTCCAGTTGTGGTGGCTTGAACCACTAGTGGGGGTTCACTATAAACTTACAGAGCATTTATACACAGAATGTGGCCAAAACAAAAAGGAGACCCATATGTTATTTATTATTATCCCTGAATTCATGAACAATAAAACATCACATTTTTTTACAAACAATCAGCTGCAGGGAAACACATTTTGTTACCACACACTCTCACTCCCCCCTCTGATCCTCAAACATGGTACAACCAGGAAGAATAAATTTACCTGAGCTCCTGTGTAGACTGTTTGGTCAAAACCAGGAGGCAGGTGAACAGCAAAGGTAGGACAATTCACGGATACACACAGGAGTTATCATACCATCAAACAAGAGTACTGTCCAAACTGCTGCTTTATGTCATGTGCTAGGTGTTCTGGTGAACATGGCTGCCACGTACTATCCCTGTTGCAGGTTGCACAAGCATTAACACACACAAGCACACACACAGTCATTACATTTACATCATGTGTGGTTCATTGACACATTGAGCTCCTGTTGACTGAACTCATGATGTGTCACATCAACAACAAAATGTTAAATTGTGTTGCAGTCTGGTTACATTTCAGTAACTAACTTCCTTTTGAAGTCTGAATGCAAATGTAATGTGTGACTTACACACATATTGTGGTGTTTGGCTCCATGCTAACTGAGCAAACTTAGCGGACAAGCCAGTTTGAAAGGTTACTATGACTGAGTAGCTAGCTTACATCTAGTTAGCATGTTGGCGAGTTGTACCTAGTTTGTCAACAAGCAATGTGAGTGTTCACTGTTAAAATCTGTTTCATTATAAGTGTGGATCAACTTTGAGTTGGGACCATGCTGGCCCTGAAGTGTCCACTGACAGAGGTTTGGCAGGTGGCTTCTTGTTTTAAATATTCTTAAATAAAAGTGTGTTTCGGGCATGATAAGTTGTAACTTTGGGAGAATATCGTCTTGATTAATCTGCCAAACCTAGATAACTGAACAGTAGTTGTTTTTACATACAGAAAGGACTGTGAATTTTGTCCCCATGTCTAATGTCAGATGTCTTTAATTTTTAGTTTGAAGAGGAAATGCCAACAGCTGCACTACTTTTCTGATGTTTATATGGGCATGTAAAGGTTAAGTTAGAAGTAACTTTAAATCAAAAGAGATGTTTGAGTTTTAGTGTCACATGTCTGTAGCTGATTGAATTATATCAGTTTCTGCCTCAACACTGGTGAAAAGGCTGTTTGTTGTTTTAATTATTGATATTTAATTTTTCTCAGGGTGTGTACCAACTTTTATCTAATGAATCAGTTGCTTGATTTAAATGTTTTTGTCCATAACCCAACTGCCTCCCACAGGACCTTCATGCTAGCTCTCAGTCCTGCTATCATGTGTTTGTGTTTGTATGTTCTAGTATTCAGTGCTATTTCACAGACTGTATAAAACATGTTGTACTCTCAGTGACGCCATGGGCCATTTTCTGAGGAGGCGTTTTGAAGCCCAAACATGACGGTCATCATAGTGAAAACACTGACTCAATCTAACTTTTGTACAGTATGGAAACTAACAAGAGGTGGAGCTGAAGCAAGTCTTAAGCCTTCTTGCAAACAGCTGAAATGTCAATCAACTCAAGTTCTAATGATGCAAATGTATGCATATTTCTTAGCCTTTTTGTTATCACAATTGATGCGTCATGAAAACTTCGACCCCCATACAGTTTCTACAAATAAAGTAATGAGATGGACCAACACCATCATTAGTACCAGGTTGTACCCATGTGTATTCTTGATGTAAAAACAGGTATTTTAAGATTGGTTCCAATGGGGCCTTTGGCTTCCCCAGCAAGCCTAATGTGCACACTTGAGGAACTGCAGTTTCTAGCACTTCTGCAGTGGCTGCAGTGCTCTCCTCTTTTTTTTTTTAAAGAAAAGATTGCAGACAAATTTCCAATTTTTTAATAAATCCACAAGTTTTGCTGGACTTCTGGTCCTTCTCATTCTCAGTTGTTCACTGTAAGGCAGTTCTTAAACTCAGTCTGAGCTCTCTTTAGTCTGCCCTTTCTCCTCTTGACCTTTATATTAAATTTAATCTGGAAAAGTGAAAAGGAAAGACATTTAATATACCGATGCAGAATCTAAATTTGTCCTTTTAGAGGTTTTGCGCCGTTACAAGAAAAAGCTGCCTTTCTCACAGCTCATCACTATTTCTCAGGTTGCTTCTCATTAAAACAGTCAGTTTAAATCATTATTTAGTTACACCAGATAAATCACATGTCCAAACCTGCTGTCACTAATTCACAAGTGGAATTTTTAAAGCAGGCTTTCCTACACTCCGCAGTTGCGCCTACATGAGTAGAGATAGAACCAGGCCTTATTCCAAATCCTGCCTCTGAACTTCAGAGTTTCACAAATCCTCATCCTGTGATCAAGGGGAACAATTACAGCTCATAACAATGTGCGTGCAGCGTAGTCAGCACCTGTGTGTGTGGGACATGTCATAATGTGTTATGTTAGTCACTGCCCCTCTGACAGCTCATGTCAATAGGTGGGTGATACAGCTGTCATCATATTGTGGTGTGAATGAGCTTGGCTCGCCTGTGTGAGTCTGTGTATCTGCACCGTGTGAGTGTGTGTGTGTGTGTGTGTGTGTGTGAGTGTGTGTGTCTGCAGTCCCAGACGGAAGCCCGGAGGACAGATGGTGGGTTCAGACGCAGACTGACACACCGTAACCAAGCGATTACACACTCAATGACTCCTCCTAAAGAGAGGGAGGGTGAGAGAGAGAGTGAGAGTGAAAGGGGGGACAGGGGAAAGAGGATGGCATGAAAAAGAAGAGGGAAATATAGGGAAAAGAGAGGTAAAGAAGATGGGAGTGGATCAGGGGTGTGGGATATCTGAGGAGAGAGGACGAAAAGGTGGATGATGTCAAGTTGTCCATTCGCACATCTAGATTTAGGAATGGAACAAAAAGGTGAAAAGAGGGAGGAGGAGGAGGAAATGAAAGGAGGTGCAAGGCAGAAGAAGAAGAGATGGTGTGAGAGAGAGAGAATTAATGGATGGATATACAGACAGACAGACGTCTTCAGGGACACGGATTACATGATAGCCAATTAGAGCGCAGGATATTGGAAACTCCCCTGATGAAACTGATATGTGATTGGTTCAGGCTTTATTATGCTCACTGAGCTATCATTGCTGCTTTAATGCACACACACAGCTGAAGATCAGATTTCTCTAACTGGTGGTGTGTTGTGGTTGGCACACTTTGATACAGGTGCTCATGTGGATCAGATACTTTCAACGTGATATATTTAAAAGATGTGTCACAGCTGATAAAATGTGTCCAGATGTGAGGAGAGGAAGCAGATTTCTGAGGTGGATTCTTCTTCTGCCCAAGAAAAATCTCTGTTTACAGCAAAGAATGAGACCAAAAACAGCCCCTACACACACACACACACACACACACATAAACACACACAAACACACCCACCCACACCAACACACAGACACACATACACGCACACACAGACACACACCACCACCACCACCACCACCCGAGTCAGCTCAGCACAGCACAGGTCAGGTCAAGAGGGATCATGGGAAACTGTTCCTGTGGCCCTTCTCACCTTTTTCATCTCAGAGCGTCTCAAAAACATCCCAGACACCGTGCTCTCTGCTCTCCTGCTCTTCCTCTTCTCTCACTCTGTCTTCACACACACGCTCAGACACACACACACACACTCAGACACGCATGTTTTCAAGGCTTTTTTTTCACTTAAGCAACAGTGGCAACTGAAAGGAAAGTATGAAGTTTTACCACAGCCCACGTGTATTTCATGACTGTGTCTGTCTTTATTTAAACCAGATTAAATGCTCAATAAAGTTTATACCCTCCCTAACTGAGGACCAAGAACTAGAACATTGGGGGCATCTTTTTATTCTGCAAGGAAAAGGCATTCAAGTGATTTCTTTGTAGCAGGAAATCGTCCCTCGGTTTAAAAAGTTTTACTCATATTTTGAGTTTTGTGTTGAAACTGACTTTTCATAGCTATCGATAGAAGTTCATTGGAGTTCAGAGCAGCCAGTAGTGCTAAGGTGAGTTACCAGCCCCACCCTGTTAACCACACCGTGTTTCAAACAAACCCATAGACTGTATAAAACATGGACGTTTTGCCAATTGGTTTCTGGAGAAGGGGTTTTGAAGCCAAACGATGGTAGTTGCCATGTTTAAATGCTGACTCACCATAACTTTCTGTGTAGAAACGCTCATCAGTCGTCCTGTAAGCAAGTCGTGCTGCCAGCTACGAATCTCTGCCACTGTTTTTTTTTCCATTTATACTTCCTTGAATAGGCCGACTAGTCTGACTTTACAGACTTGCGCCTGCTCCTTCCGATGCGTAACAGTTACATCCAAGTGTAGCACAAACAGAGCTTCAGTCTAACTGGTTACACAGGGCTTAACTTAAAGTCAGTCGTACCTTTCAGCTCTAAGGCCAATGTAGCGTAAGACCCATGTGGTGCACTTGGTCCAAGCGGCAACCTCCGGTCTAAAAAATATGAAGCCCATGCAAAAGTGTTATAAACTGCAGTTCATCGAGAATCCACTTGAGGCTGGCTGCAGAAACACCGGAAACCACATACACACCAATTCAAAGAAGACGATCTTTGCAGCAGAAATAAACATGTTTACAGCCTGGTTCAAAAAACGGCTTGGCTCTACTTAGCTAATGTCTCTATCGGCACACACTGTACGGGGGGTGAATTTTTTGCTAATGTAATGGTTCAGAAGATATTAAGATTATGAGTTTTTGTCCAAATAAGGACATGACTGACTTGACTCCCGGACGGGAACACACAGCTGTTGGCTAAGAGGCTCAAACTCCGCCTCTTTACGTCACACCCTGCCTGGTTGAGTTCCGTATTTCCAATATGGCTGCCTCCGTCGATTGGCTTCAAAACAGCGTTCAGGAACAGATGGGTGACGTCACGGATACTATGTTCATATTTTATACAGTCTATGACTTGGTCCCTGGTGTCTGTCTGTGAGTCAACCTGACCACGACCCCAAATATGCAAATCTATGTATTCGCTTGAACTCCTTCAAAACAGATGAGTTACAAATGAACTCACGAACAGTGTGTATGAAAACAGGAATGAGCCAATCCGTACAAAACCTTTTTACGTTTAATTTTCTTACAAAAATTGACATTTTAACATGAGTGTTAATGGAGATTCCTTGTCTTATGGAGGCAGCCTCCAGTGGACACTCGAGGAACTACAGTTTTCAAACCTCCACACAAGCATCATGTCTAAAAATGTTCTACTTAAACAAAACACAGAGATGACCTCCATTTGAAAGGTGGAAACACTGATACAGTTCACCTATTAGGTTAAAATGGCTCCTTACCACGACACTGACGACAGCAGGTACTCTGCTGGTTCTTCTTGATACTTTCGTTGGGTTTTGAACAGTAATGAGAGGATCTTTCCCCTTCTTTCATGCCAGCAGAATCATTGTGAAACTTTGAATCCAGCCCTGTGAGGACCGGGGAGTCTGCTGGAGCAGATATTTACAGATTGGGGGATTAGGAAGATAGCTCTTATTAAAACCGAGTCTTCATCATTTGACTGTCGTTCTATTTAATCATCACTAAATGGACTCATTAAATCCCTCCTTTAAAGTGTTTCCCTTCAAACGGCTTACACACACACACACACACACACACACTTTGCTGACCCAGTCTATTGAAAATACTTTTATCAAATGTAATTTATCAACTTTCTAATGCGACCAGGACTTGCAGTTAATTCTCCAAGAAGGATTATTCATGTGCGTCTCTGAGTGTGTCTGAGTGTGAGTGTGTGTGTGTGTGTGTGTGTGTGTGTGTGTGTTGCAGTGCTGTTGTGTTTTATTTGCTCTAGTAAAAGGGGGCATGTTCCTATGATGTGCTACAGTAGATTAATGAAATGAAACATCAATTCATATTTTTCGTCTGGATCTTGAATAGTTTCTCACCAAAACAAAAACAAGTCTTTTCCATCGTGAACATTTTTGTGTTGTGTTTTAAACAACCCAAAAATCTTTGGTAGACTCTTATTTTATCATTTAACAATCAAACTAGGTCAAAGATGAACTGGTGGAAAAGTTTTGGAGAAGTTCCTCACATTCTGTTTCTTTAAAATACGTCATATTTTAATAGCAACGCCAAGTTCATCTGCTTTCTTGTAAGCCGTGTAAGCTGACTAACTTGTCTACATATGACTGAATATTCAGCTCACTCAGACCACTGAAAAATGTCTCCTTGTCCATAACATCCTCTGGATCATATTTGAGATGCACTTTTTGCTGTTAGTAACGTGGTGTTGAGGTTAGTTTGCAGATAAGTAGCTTAAAGGGAAGTTGTCTATAGATCCTCAGAGTCATGGACTTCATCAAATGATGGAGCTGATGCTTGAAGAACAACTGATTTGACAATTTCTGTTCCACAGACAGAACTTTCAAAGCAACTGCAGGATTGTTTTAACAGTATGCTTTATTAAGCCTTTTTTTTTTTTTACATTGGTTCTGCCACAGCACTAAATCAAAGCTTTACAGTGAACAGCACAATGGTGAAATATTGGTGACCCAGTGCGTAAATTAAAACAGTGATGGCACTATGGAAGAAAAAGAGGCGAAACACACACAGCACACTGTTCTGGGCTGTCGGCACCAAACATCTACAAAGACACTGTTTCGCCTCTGTTACTGTCTCTGACAACTTCAACTCACCTTTACACCTCTGGGAAATTTACATGAAGGACGATGAAACGCAGCCACTTTGTAGAGGTTGAATAAAGGGTTTCAGATTGAGATATTTAAGGGTGAAAAAAATGGTGAACAATCCCTTTTATTTTTCTCTATGTTCAAGTAGAAATTCCAGATTATAATAATACATTTTTAGATTTTTTTGGGGGGGCATTTCTGCTTTTAATGGACAGGACAGTTGGAGAGAGACAGGAAATATGGGGACTAGAGAGTTGGGGAAGACATGCAGCAAATGGTCGAGGCTGGAAACGAGGGCTATAGCCTCTGTATATGGGGCGCGCTTGGACCGCTAGGCCAACGGCGCCCCAATAATAACATTTCTATCTGTTACAACGTTTTAATTTTGGTGCTAATTATAGCAATGTTAAACACTTCATCCTGATTGGTTAAAACCCCTTAACTACAGGGAGTTTCTTCAGCCTTCGTAGCCTCTGTAGACCGCTCAGACCGACCTGAAATAAGATGAGATAAGATAAGATATTCCTTTGAAAATTTAAAGTGTTACAGCAGCAAAGTAGACAGTGCAATACAGTTTAAAGTAAACAAGAGAATATAAAATAGCGATTATTAAAAGTTATAAGCAATTAAAATTAAATAAGTAAAATAAGCATATCTTACGACATATATACACAACTAAATAAGTAAATTTACAAATATTTACAAAACCAGTGATGCAGTTAAAAATGTGCACAGACTTGTTACATAGGTTAAAAACAATGTACAGAACTGAAAAGATGGGTAGAAAAAAGTATTGCACATGTAAGAAGAGAGGGATGAGTAATTATTGCACGTTAATAAATAGACAGGGGGGGATATTGCACATGAGTCCATTTTGGTGAAATGAGACGGTCTGGTCTACAAAGTTTTCATGTTTGTGTCATCAGCTGTTCCCAGCCTTATGTCTGTCACATAGCCCCGCCCCTGTTACACAGGTAGCTAGCTGGCCAACTAGCTAATACAGCTAGCTTTAACCCACATCACCATATTATTGGAGTTTCAAGGCATCAGTCTTCTTTAACATTTGTATCACTGCTATTCCATTGAGTTGAAACCAAACACTAATGATTCAAAGTCTTTAAGAGTCTGCAAAATCACAGGACTTGTTGGGCCTTGAAGGATGTACCCGATGCATCCTTTGTCGATGGGGAAAAGTATGAGTACGGCTATAATGCTGTAGGTCATCAAATGTGCCCTTCAAAGGAAGCAGCCCCTGCTTTGGGAAACGTCTATAGTGAGCATGTTAGCGTTTAGCTTTTAGTGCAGCTGTGGATATAAGTACAGTCCCAGAGAACAGCCAGATCAAACGCAGACACTTTTTAATGCCATAGTTTGAATCTGAGAGCTTTTTAAAGTGCATTATGAAATAAATGTCTGTCAGTAAATAATGTAGTCAGAGTGTATTTTAATAACAGAGGCCTCTTGTCCTCCTCCTCCTCTCACCTTCCTCAGTGCTCCTGAAATATTTTTACTTTACTCAAACCTCTCCTCCCATCATCCCCTGCTCCTCCTCATCCTCACCTGCTGCCTCTCCTTTCTCTCCGCACCGGATTGGGTCGTTGGCGGTTAATAGATTTAGCCACTATACTGGTGGAGAGACAATGAGAGAACCATCAATTTATCCGCCGTTTAACCGCTCCAATCTAACCTCCGTAAACTTGCCCGGTGAAACTCATTTCTGTGTTTCCTCGCCAATCTGAAAAGCTATCATCTCGCTAATCTTGGGCTTTCAATTCGCCGGGGGCACTAAGTGTGTGTGTGGGGGGGTGGGGGAGGGGGGGGAGTCAGACCAATCCTGGATCTCGGAGATGATCTGTTAGCCCGGCGTAAATGTTTATAACACGGGCAATCTCCAGGGTTTATACGTTGATGCACACGAACACGAGCATGACCGGGCACACACACACACTTCCTTTTTTTTTTCTCTGTGTCTCTCTCTTTTTTCTCTCTCTCGCCCTCTCTCTCTCCGGGGGCATTTATAGGGATGTGAAAGCTGTTATTGGGCAGGTCAGTGGAGTGGAACTGTCAGATAATAGGCTAGTTACCGTGGCAGCGCATGAATGAGGGATGGAACGGAGGAGGGAGACGGAGGGAATAGAAACGCTCGACTCTCGCCTTAATCAGAAGGTAAACTGGAAATCTGGGGAGTTTAGACTCCCTGCTGAAACAGATAGAGAGGGGGAGGAGGAGGAGAGGATATGGCAAAAGAAAAGTACGTGAGTGAAGAAGATAGAGGATGACAAACGGGAGGGAAATGTGAATGAAGCAGAGATAAAGATACAGAGAGGAGGAGAGAGAGGGCTTATTACCATTCCCAGGGAGCCAGGTGTTTATTTCTCTATTTGTAACCGCCGGCTTCATTACCCAGAGTTCAACAGGAGCGGGCGGAGCTGCGGCAGCATCAAGGTCAGACTAATCAGACAGCGAATGGGAGGAGAGACAGAGGAGGGAACACAAATTATGTAATGTATCCTCGGTGCTGCTCTCGGCCCTTCAGCCCTGCCACCTCCTATCTGCCTCTGGTCCTCCTCACCCCTCCTCCCCTCCTCTCTCAGCCTCCTCTTCCCTCCGTCTCCCTCGCTCGGTGGTCCACAGGGAGCAGAACTCTTCACACTGTCTCCCTCTTCCTCTGATGGAGAGTGACAAAGTCTGCTCTGTAGAATGACACTTGTTTGTATGTTTGTTGTGTACATACACCCTCAATTTGCAGCATTTAGCCTGACTCTTCAAACCTTTACTGCGATGCAAACATACTCGTTTCCTCTAGTCTGAGTGATGAGGACGCAGGCTTTGTTGTGTTTATGTGTTAAGAATGGGTTTTCCATTTAAATTTGGACATTACTTCAGACACAAAAACAACAGTAGCATCCTTTTGTGGCAGCTGATAGAGAGGTAAAACAACCATAGAAAAGTCAGAGATCCTTACTTAGATCTGCAGAAAGTTTAAAATAATTGTATAATTATTTGTGCAAGGATTGTGCTGGGAAACAATCCCCTCCAAAACGACCATGCCCGGTAGAATGATAAGTGAACAGGTGATTGTGCAAATTACAATCCTAATGCAAAGCAGAGGGCTCCTGCTCACCCTGTCTTGATTCTAATTTGCATAACCACCTGCTCTCATTGCATTATCCCACATATTACCACTTACTACAGACAACAAGCTGCAATGGATGATCAGTCTTGTTACAGAAAGAATCAACATTAAATTGAACTTTTTGATTGAAGTTAAAACATCAGCCTGCTTAATGCACATCAAACTGAACATTTCCACTGAAGGTAACATTAGATAAGGTGAACTGGACTTCTGCAGGAATGTTTAAATGTTGATGTCTCTGTCCTCATTCAGCTCCCCTTCTCTGAGCTCTGCAGTTGACACGCCTTTGAACATTAATAAGGCAATATCACAACTTGTAACACTGTTGTTAATGACCTTAAACTGTTCGTGTGCTTGTGTTTGGTTTGTCTCAGTGGTGTAGCCGTACCTCGGTTGAGCGTAGATCAGATCAAACGTTATTCAGATCAGTCCGTTCATTGAGTCGTGGTGATGATGGCTATGACTGAGAAAGATGATGATTCTCTACCTGAGCACCACGGACATATTTTAAACCCACATTTGAGGTTTTTAAATAAAGAATGATTCGTATTGTTGTAAATCTCTGATCTGTTTACCACACAAACTTCATCACAGCCTCCAAAACATCAGCATCTAACCTCAGAAAGCATGTGGAGGTCTGTAGCTAACACACTGGTTTGATTCCAGATGAATATTTGAAACTTGTCTGTGCTTGTAGTAACTTAGTTTATATTTCATGGTGTACTTTTTACATATGAAATCATGTTTTCTAGAGAATGTACACCCATGCATTCTTGACTGCACTCATGCTTTGTGAAAATATGTTTTGAGATATTTTAAAAAGTAATTTGAATACTTAAGTATTTTTAAAAGCAAGTACTCCAGGACTTAAACTCAAGTAATTATTTGACTGAACAGCTTTCACTTGTATTGGAGTAATATTTGAACAGGAGGATCTATACTTTGACTTAAGTAATGAAGACGTGTACTTTGTCCACCACTGGTAATTAATGAAGAGCACATTACATTTGACATGACTTTACTATGTCAGTAATGTGTGAATATCACTGAAATGTAATATTTCTATGAAGATGTTATTATCATATTTGCCTTTATTTAATAGCATTGTAAAAGAAAGTGTGAAAACAATTGATAGAAATTCTGATGTAGTATTAGCATCAGCCAGTGTGGTTAGCTTTCCTCCGCCATTGTTGACAAAGTGGATATCAGAAGGCCTGCCCCTTCTTGATTTTGATTGGTCAGTGATGTAGAAGTGACTAAAAAAAGCTGACACTGACGGTATTTTTTGCACTTGGGATGCTGAGCGCTTAAAACACTGAAATGCTTTGGTTTCATATGGAAAACAGGCTTCAGAGGACACAGGCCCTTATAAAGACTTCATTTTAAATATTCCTCTCAACCCAAGACTTGACCAGATCTATTTTTTATCTCAGTTACCGTCGCTTCTTGAAGATTTAGAGCACTATGAGAGTCTAAACAGAGAGACACAGGAGCAACATCAGCCCTCCTAACCTCAGCGATGTCACTGGTTGACCTCAGGCTCAGGCAGCATTGTTCTCTGCAGCCAAAACAATCCAATCCAGACACACACACACACACACACACAAACATACACACATACACACACTCAGGGCTCGAGTAAACCTGTAAAAACAATCATGGCGTGATCGCACCCTGAAGTATGAATCATGCTTAGCTGTGTGAACTTATCTGTGTGCATGTGGGCGCATATTAAGATAAGAAAAGCTTTTTTTCCCCCTCACACACATGACTCGACGTGGTGTTGTAATAATCAGATTCTTTTGATGTCCCGGACTTGAAAAAGGCTCTCAACAGGGCTGTTCTCCAAACTGCTAATCTCTCAAAGGTATAGTGAAGAGGAGGAGAGGCAGGAGGAAGAAAGAAGCGGGTAATGAGGAAGGAAATGGAGAAAAGAGAAGAGGAGGAGGAGGATGGAGGACGGAAAGCGTTGGTGGAGATCAGTGAGAAGGAGGCCAGACTGGCGGAGGAGACGGAGGGAGAGAAGGGCAGAAATGGGAAAATGAACGAGAGGAAAAGCGATAAGAACTCTTGCTTTTGAACTTGAAGAGCTTAATTTGAAATGTCAGGGCTATACCTCCTCCCCCCCACTCCCCTCCCTCCATTCCTCCTCCCACCTCCCCCGTCCTCCCTCTCCCCTCTTCTCAGGAGTCCCTGTTGTGCAGTAGTGTGGATTAAAATAATTAAACAGGCTCTGTTTTAATTAAGACAATAAAGCCGAGAGTCTCTAGGTAAGACCTGAGAGAGAGAGAGGGAGAGAGAGAGAGGATGGGGGAGAGAGAGCAGGTGAGAGAGGGTGGGGGGAGATAAAGTGGTCTAACGAGAGAGGCGTGATGATAGGAGGTGCAGAGGGAGACACATTATCTTCATTACTTATCTATCTTGTCTGTTTCTAGGCATGAGATTGCATTATCACTTTCTACATAAGTATGTTTGCACTGGTCCTCCATGCACTGAAACCCCTGTGTATTTATGTGTATTTATGTGTGTGTGTGTGTGTGTGTGTAGGATAGGTGTGTCGAAGGCTGCTTGTTTAACGACTCAGGCCTGTATGTGAGCATGAATGTATAAATGCATTTATATTGCTTTCCCCCTCCGCCTTTGTGCCCTGCATGTTTGTGTGTTTCGGTGTGAGCGCGTGTGCATCTTTATTTCGTCCTCCTCTCAACCCGCTAATGAAATATTTATTTATTTCTCAGAGCGAGGGCGCACGGTGGCGAGAAACTCAAATGAAATGTCATATCTCATTGTGTCTCCCCCGAAAGGAGGAGGAGGAGGAGGGGAGGAAGAGAATTGCTACTGAATTATATACGGGGCGTTCAGAGGGGAGTGATTACAGGATAGAAGAGGGAGGGGATATGAAGAGGAAGATGAGGACGAGAGAGGGGGTAACAAGTCATTCATCAAACATTGCTTATTGTAGTGTGTGTGTACACCGTGTTGCTTCTCTTCCACACCATCATCCTGAGTTTCTGAGCTCCGGATGTCAAAATAAAGACATAGAAGTGAGCCCAAACTGTGTTCTACCTGAGCATCTACACACACCAGAGGGACCTACTACTGCTTATCTAGTAGCTGTTATCATTATATGCTGAGAGCATACACACATACACATGCACACAGACACACACACTGGGCCTTGCCACCAACCTGGAGGAGATTAGAACTTCTTAATCTTCTCTCATCCCCACTTGTGTTGCACAAACATGCACAAACACACACTTAAACGCACCGTGCTGTTTCCTGACAGGAGACTATCCGTGGATTTCTGGGACATGCTTGACAGTATAGGACAGCAGAGTCTGTATGCTGCTTTCTGGTAGCTTGTCCACATTTTTTCTGCTGGGAAAAAGAATACCAGCAAAAAAAGTCAAAGCACAACGGGCCTGATTTAGTTCTGGCAAAGCAGTAACGTATAAATACATTTATAATAAGGGAATGTTTCTCAAGTGCTTCAAATGTGATTAAATCATAAGTAAGCCTTTACTGTTTTTAGCCACACTTTGACACCAGGGCATTGCTGATGTGTCCAAAACTTGACATCATTACACCATCTACAATTTTACAGGAAACCAAAAGTTAACCCTCCTATTATCCTTGGGTCAATTGGACCCCATTCAATGTTTAACACCTCTAAATTAATGACTAACATCATTTTTTTGGCTTCATATTTCATGACTTTTCCTAATTTAATGGGGACAACTGGGAAAACGTAAAATTAAATTGTTGATATGTTCCAATTTCCTATGAAAAAAAATTACGCATTGGTGTTCCTTGGGGTCAATTTGACCCCAGGCTGTTGTAGCTGTATAAAACATAAGAAAATTCAACATTTTACACACATTTGTTTTGGTTGTTTTGGATGATATTGAAGTCACTATAACCAAGGACACTTCCCCCATGTGAGCTGGGATCAAACCGCCAACCTTTAGATTGAGATATAATATTTGCAGCCACCATGTCTCTAAAGACACTCCATGATGTGGCCTGTTTCATATGTTTTGATAACATAGAAACAATGCAGGGCCGACGAGAGCTTGACAGACTTGCAGCAGCTTGATGTTCTGTTTTACAAATAAAGTCCTTCTAAATGCTTTAAATTGTGTTTATGCTTGAGATATGTTTATTTAAAGGACTATTTAGTAAAACTTAAAGTACCTGACACATAAACCTGGGTAACAATCAGTTTCTAGAGGTTTAAATTGCTGGGGTCAAATTGACCCCAAGGATAAAAGATGTTAGTAAATTTGAGGGTAACAGGAGGGTTAAATGACGTCACTACAGATGATTTTTGAGCTCTCACATCTCCATCACAACGTCATGACAAAAAAAAAAAAAAAAAACGAGAAAAAATCAGTAGGAAATTTAGCTTTAGCGTTGTTCTGCCAATCGGATTGAGTACATTAATGATCCCAGAGGATTCATCTTTTTCAGGATCCTCTTCTTTTTAGCATGAGCATGAGGTTGTCTTTGAGGTTTTTCTTAAGAGACACCAGGACAGTTTTTCAGCTCACAGTTTAAAGTAAAGGTTCAGACATTGAGCTTAAGTACTCAAAATTAAATGTTTAATGATTTAGTTTTTTCCTGACTTTTTATCCAATAACATCATCAGTTCATCTGCAAACAGCTGCAGGGGAACTGATGCAGTTGTTTTATTATACTGTAAACCTAACTCATAGAGGGTTGAACACTGACAATAGATCCCCTTATGGTGCCATCATCATGTGAAAAATGTGTGTCAGATTACTTCTTTATTCAAGCTCATTCCCACTCAAAGTCCAGATGTACTGATCATCAGAACTGCTGTGATTTGTTAGTAGGCACAAGGTGAGGTGTGATTGTGTCTTATTACAACAGTTATGCAAGCAGCAAAGAGAAACAAACTGCTATAATAAACAACAGACAAAATCATTTTTATTGCTCAGTTGAGCTCGTTCCAAGAGACCAGGGACTGGTGCACCAGCTAAAACCCTCTGCTTCTCCTCCTTCAGATGATCCCATCTTTCAAAACCATGCGGCATGACCAAGCGGCAACCTCCGGTCTAAAAATATGAGTCCAATGCGGAAGTGCTAAAAACTGCAGTTCATCCAGGATCCGCTTGAGGCTGGCTCCGGAAGTGCCGGAAACCACATACACACCATTTCATAAAAGACAAAAGATGAGTGTAGTCTGGATAGCTCATTTCTTGATCGGCACACACAGTATGGGGGGTGACTTTTTTTTCTAACCTGCAAATTACGAAGATATTGAGATTACGAGTCTTCCAATGAGAACACAGCTTGGTGGAAATGCGTGTGTCTCACTCCCAATGCATGAGACTTGAGATCGCTGCTTTAGCATGTTGTGTTATATTTAAGTTTTGTTTACAGGGATGTCTAGCTGGGGAAAGCACCTTTATATTTAAAAAATCATCACTGTGGTTGTTAAAAAGAAAGGCTGGAGTTTACAGCCTGCCCCTCAACATGCCAACATATTAGCTTGTTGCTTGTTTCAGTGCTACTTGATCATGCGACCCTCACTCTTTAGGTCTTTACAGGCTCTTGAGTGTGTCTGTTCCCCCGAGAGTCCAACATGACCATACAGTCTTCTCTGAGCTGTTCTCACGACCCCTCGTGTCTGCGCTGCAGGTGCAAAAACACTCCCAGAAACAAACAAACAAACTGTGAAAACAAACGCCGGCTAATGACGGGACAGCTGCACTCTGCTCACCGGGGTTCCCTCCATTAGTTAAAAGCTTCTTTATGACTTTCCCCTGAAGGAGTGAGCGTGTCAGAGAGTGAGAGTTAACGCCTCAGCATCCAATATGGCACAAGTCGGAGTCAATTCTCCATCTGTTTTTTAAAGAGGGCCATGATAATCACACAGAGCTGCACAAACAGAAGGAGAAACGCAGCAGGCCTAGCGCACAGTCTTCACCTGCTTTGATCAATGCTAAACGAGCGTTTTAAAACAGTCACAGAGAGGAAATTAACTCATTTATTTAATCTTTTTTATATGTTCCATGTTGTTTATCCTCTCATTATAATTAAGGGCCAACTCTGCATAAAATTACACATCATCTCTTTGTTTGAGAGTGTAAAACAAAGTCCTGATACACCGGGACAGCTTCTTTCCATTACTGTTGATACACACTTCACCCTCTAGGACATTAATATTTCAGTCTGGAGTCACCGGTAAAATACTGAGGCTGTATTTGGGGCTAAAACGTTGGCCTGAAATGAATTTTGTGGGTAAGAATATTGCTGTGCTGTGCTCAGGCCAGGGGCAAGAAATGAGACTGTCACACGTACAATATTCAATAAGGAAATCCCATCATGCTCCACTGCAGGCCAGCCCTGAAACCACGGCAGTCAGCTGCAGACACTTCCTGAAGTTCAAGAAATAATTTTCAGAAAGATGAAGTCTTTTAATTCTTGTTTGGTGAGGTCTGGCTGTATCATATTTACACTCTGCATTCACTAAGTAATTGAAGAAAGTTTACGAGGATGGTGCTGCAATACAGAGTTTAAGTTTTGGTGTTATTCAAGAGCAACCGTGAGCTAAAGTTACCTAAGTAGGAACTGTGTCTGTGATATATCTACACATATTCAATAAGAGGAGATGTCAGAGAGGGAAAGACAGAGCATAACATGTTAAATCTGCATCTTTAGATCCTGCAAAGCAAAATGTACCAGAAGAGAGCACTCCAAACGTTAACCCAATCAAATGCACAATAATAGTTTATACATATTGTGATTACTCTAATGCAGGGTTAGAAGTTTTAACCAGGCCTTAATTATCTTGTTGTATTTGCAGTTAAAATTGTGTGTCAGCATGTTTGTTGAATTCATATCTGATCTTTTACACCTCAACCTATGCAGGTCAAACAACACACAAGTTTTCAGACAAACTTCCAAAGTCAGGATAAAATGTAGAGAGTTTGTTTTTTTTTATTTTGGTCATTTGTCTTCATAAAACTAAACTCTGACTGCTTTAAAGTAGACTTATAAGTGAGCATTTGCAGACTACCAGTAACAGAGTAGTAGGAGCAGTGACAGTCAGAATGTGGATCTGAAGGAGACGTGATGGATGTCTGATGGCGAGATCTCTGGGTTTTTAAAAAAAAGTAAACTAAAGACTTTTTTTAATTTGGCTTTTAATTTGGCATGTTTAAATTTTAGCACTAGACTACATTATTATTATTATTATTATTATTATTATTATTATTATTATTATTATTATTATTATTATTATTATAGTCATTGTTTTAAACAGCATTCATTTATCCTATTTATTTAGTTATCAATTTAGAATAGAAGATAATGTACTGTATTAATCCCGAAGGGAAATTCAGTAATTTAATAATTTATTTCTTGTATTTATCTGATCCTTTTAATTTTAATTCATTTTTCATTTTTCTTTCTGCCCTTATTTATTTTATTAATTTTACTGTATTTATTTCCTTTTATTTTGAAGATTTTTTTATGATTATGCCTTTTTAATAATAATAATAATAATAATAATAATAATAATAATAATAATAAAACATTTTATTTAAAGCGCCTTACTAAGCACTCAAGGACACTTTACAGAGATGATAAAAACACAATAAAAACAACACGATAAAATAAATAAAAACAGCAAGCAAAGTAACACCAAGTTAAAAGGAGGCAGTGAAGTTAAACAGGGAGTGCAGCTTGGAACAGATGGGTTTTGAGTATTTTACCCATTTCTGTTGTTTTCAGTCTCTCTGTTCTTTTGTGAAGCACTTCTGGCTGCATTGCCTGTATGTATGAAAGGTGCTACATAAATAAAGTTGAGTTGAGTTGTTTGCAGTAGGTGAGGTAAAAGACAGGAAAGCTTATTGGCCACCACTGAAAACCATTTGAGCATCTCATATAAACCAAAAAATGTGAATCTAAAATTTTCAACTAGCACCCGGATATTTATACTTTACCAGCCAAAACTAGGAGTATCTTTTGTGCCTGCGTACCTTTGTTAGGTAGTCAACATAGTTAATAGATTGATGAATTCCTTGAAGGGAACAGCCTGGAGGGAGAGATGGGTTAGACAAACTTGGGACTTTTACATGAAAGCAGTGATTTTGACCCGTATGAAATAAACTTTGACTTATTACTCCAACCAAAACCACTTTTTTTCTCTCCAAGCCAATTAAGTATTCTTATAGCTGCTTCACATCAATGACTAAGTGTTTGACAGGCTTTATTCTTCTTTGTACACTTGGAGCTGGCTCATCATTTTAACACATTAGAAGCCACTGGTATGAAATGTGGTCGTTCATTGTAATTTCATGAAATAAAAAAAAGTGTCTGTTCATTTACGCAGATCTGTTAACTACATTACGTTTTATTGAATTACCTGCCCTGATATGGGTTACAATTGCTGAATTGTCCCTTGTTGAAGATAAAACTGGGCACACAGATGTACCTGAAGAAGAGTACAGCAAGGACTGCAGTCTAAAAATAGGAAAATAGGACACATACCCAGCTGTGCTGTAGTCCTTGATCTCTATGAAAAGAAGAAATAGCTTCTCTGTTCTTTGTCCATTCTTCACAAACTTTCCTCTTTTTACCTTGTTTATAAAAATTAAGATCTTGTATTCATCCTTCCATTGCATATTACAATCCCTGCTGTTAGCTTCTTCAACTTATTACCATAAAATTCAGTGTATGAGGTACCCTTTAGATATAGTTTTTGTTATCTAAAAAGTGTGCTGTGTCCTAAACACCGGTGTGACCAATATGCCAGAAAATGCAGAGAGAGGTATTCTATATATAATTCTATATGTTACAGTACTTTACCCAGAAGCTGGTGCTCAAAGAAGCAAGCGACCACTTTGCAGACCACTTTTAATGCTTTTCTCCCTCATTGAATCAAATCATGCATTTAAAGAAAGCAGTGGCATAATTTTAAGTAAATAGATGATGTGGGAAGCTGGTTTGATTGAAAAGTGGATCAAGTGGATACCTCACAAGTATTAACACTACCCCAGATTTTACAGTACATCTCAGACATTGCAACTACCGGCCACAAGAATTGAAGCTAATGCGGATTTGCTAAAAGCTGCAGTTCCTGGAGTGGCCACTTGAGGCTGGCCCCAGAAGTACCGGAAACCACATACACACCAATTCAGAAAAGACGATCTTTACAGCAGAAATAAACATGTTTACAGCCTGGTGCAAAAACATGTTTTAGTCTTTCTTAGGTTTAGAAGATATTACGATTTCCATAATGAGAGGCACAGCTGATTTGATTGACAGGCAGGAACACTGTAGTTGTTGGCGAGGAGGCTCAAAGCCCGCCTCTTTACCTCACACTAACTCGACTTAAGTTAGGTTGAGTTCAGCATTTCCAATATGGCACCTGCCGACGATTGGCTTCAAAACAGAGCTTCAGAAACAGATGGGTGATGTCACGGATACTACGTCCATTTATTATACAGTCTATTGGTGCAACACGCATCACAAGTAAGTGGTATTGCCATGTTTCATTGTATCAGGCTTTTCAGGGGAGGGATATTGGATGAGTTGAATCCTTTGATTGAAAATCAACGTTCAAGCAAACATTTCTGAACTGTTGAGTCAATGTTAAGAGAGTCGTTGGTCTGAAACAATTTGGGTTGTGTTTGTTTGAACATCCAAAAGATGCTATGCACAGATTTAAGCCTATTCCTCTTGCTTTGGGAGTCTGTATGACTCTAAAGAGTGTTTGCTGTCATCATAATCCTAAATCTTTGGTGGAACTTTAAATCTTGGCTTCTGATATTTGTGTTTCAATGTTCTACCAGCTCTTGTTGTTAGCTTTTTTCATGCTTCAATCTGAGCTGCATGTCTGTAGTTTCTTATTTGTCTTTCTGGTAAAATCACCATCTAAATGAATTCTACAAATCCTTCACAAAAACCCTGTCCTTTGGAAGCTTCAGAGACTGAAATATTTGCTGGTGCCGTTCAGTAAAACACAGTGTAGCGTGTTGTTTTCTGTTTGTTGACATATGCTGGTGTCTGCCTCCTATCTCATGAATAAAGGGAGGTTAGAATAAAGCTTCACAGAGGGCCGTCCTCAGTCTGGTGTGTGTGGAAAAGGCTGCAGAGACAGTAATAGCAGCAGGCGTGTGGGAGTGTTTAATGGAGAGTGGAGTAATTTGCGCTTTTTAATGATGATTAGAGGAGGAAATTGGCTCAGATTTACAGTGTCACTCACCACTGAGACAGAGGAGGCAGAAAATAGAATAAAGGCCTCTAAATTGTCTCATACTCACATATGTGTGTGTGTGTGTGTGTGTGTGTGTGTGTGCGTGTGCGTGTGCGTGTGTGTGTGCATATGTGTGGCTGTGCACAGGTGTGAGACAGAGAGAGAGACCCGTAACGTACGACTGACCCCCCTCACAACACCCACCCACCCCACACCTCCACACCTCCACTTCCAGAGGAAATGTATCACTTAAACCAACTGCAGCTCAGCTCACAGAACCTAATGAATCTGGACTCAATTTTACGCCTAGCTGCCCTTCCTACTGACACACACACACCATCACACACATGCACACTCCCTTGCTCCCTCTCTCTCTCTCTCTCTCTCTCTCTCTCTCTCTCTCTCTCTCTCTCTCTCTCTCTCTCTCTCTCTCTCACACACACACTTAAACACTGAGGCAGTCTTACCTATAGCTGGGTGGTAGTCTTTGTAACGTAAAGAGGAAATTGGAAAAGTGTGATTATGACGCTGATTGGCAGAAGACTCTCTGACTTTTCTGTCTTCCCTTTAACACGTTATTCACCTTTTGACCTCTCCATTATCCAACTAAAAAACCAACGGACATACAACTCTTCCTCTTTACCGCCATGTATCTCTTTATTCCTGTACCTCTTACTTCAAGAGGTCTTCTGATCACACACTTTTCCAAAGTAATAGAGGGCAGTTGAAGAAATGAAAGAGTTGGCTCTTCTAAGATCCTGCCTATTTTCAAATGTGACCATTAGCAAGAGCGCAAGACAATAAGCCTGAAACTCAAGGAGGGCAAGTCATTTTGTCAAAACTAAAATAGTCTAACGCCGTCATTTGATACTGTAAGTTTCTGAGGAAACATCTAATATAACAATAATGAATAGTAGCTGAACGTATGCAATTTAACACCTTTTGTCACATACCTCTTTTCGACCAACGCTAACCGGGTTGTATTTTCGGGCTGGTGCTCGGCCGGTTCGGAGCTGGTTTGAACCATAGACTGTATAAATTATGGACGTAGTATCCGTGACGTCACCCATCTGTTTCTGAAGGCTGTTTTGAAGCCAATCGGCAGCGGCAGCCATATTGCTTCTGTCGAGCCAGTGTGACATAAAGAGGCGGGCTTTGGGCCTCCTAGCCAACATCTGCAGTGTTCCTGCAGGCAGCTGTGCCTCGCGTTAGAAAAAAATTCACCCCCCTCACAGTGAGTGCAGATCGACAAATTAGTTATTCAGACTACACTCATCTTTTGTACCAGGCTGTAAACATGTTTATTTCTGCTTTAAAGATTGTCTTTTTCCCATTCATGTGTATGTGGTTTCCGGTACTTCCGGAGCCAGCCTCAAGCGGATCCTCGATGAACTGCAGCTTTTAACACTTCCGCATTGGACTCATATTTTTAGACCAGAGGTTGCCACTTGGTTTGAACTTGTGAACCAACACGGCACCCATTTGTTTTTCCCCCCGTTCGAGCCCATGGAAGAGGCACGTCATGGCAGCATGCTTTTCCCAGCAGCGCTAGCACGAACTTTCCCTCACAACAACAATGATGGCTGACAACGGCAGCTTGTCTCCTCGGCCGACCACTGCTTTACCTTGGAATCCATTAGTCTCTTTTATATTTTGGCTGCAGGACAATGGCAGAAATACGTTTAGTTTGTGTTTTTGAGCAACCCGTGGTTCACGGTTCTAGACCAGCAAAGAGTTGGAGCTGCTCTGAAACCGGTTTTCCCGGCCAGGAGCTGGTTCACTCACAGTGAACAGTCGAAATACGAAAAAATGGTTCTCAATTGAGAGCCGGCTCCGAACCGGCCCTGAAACTGCCCTGAAACTGCCTCGGTCAAAAAGGGGTAACAGAGGCTGTTAGCTGGCAGTGCGACAATTATTGCTGTTTCTGCTCAGGAAGCTATATATTTAAAAATGATATAATCAAATGGGAAAGCATTAGGCAAGAAAGTACTGAAGTATTCTTAGAATTAAAATTTAGATAAGCTAACATACGTGGTGTGTTAAGTCAGCTAAATATATGGAACTTTATGACCCACCTTTTAGCTTAAAACGGCTATTGTTGGACAGACTCCCACCTGTAACCCACCTTTCTCTATTCAAGGCATATGAATGTAGTAGAGATTGATTATGATTGTGTCGTTTAAAAGATCACTTTAGGTAAGATTGAATCAAGACAAGCATGCTAATCAAGATAGCTCGTTAGCAGTTTGTAGGGAGTTAACACAGCCAGAGTGACCTGCAAAGCTTTGTTTTACTTCGGTATAACAAACAAGGGTTGTACCGAAGACTATATATTGCATAGATGTAGTACCCATGATGTCACCAAATGGTTGTGTATCGTTGTATAAATACTTCTCGCTTCCACGAACCGACAGGATGGTCCTCCATTTCTGATGTCCGTGTAACTTTCTGCTTGTGCTTCCTTCTTCCGTCAGCTTACATCCTGAAAGACTTTTGTTTTTGTTCCACACCACAATCCACTGATTGCTCAGCTGTCATCGAGGTTCCCCCCACACACAACAGGATATTGACGGAAATATTGATCATGTTTAATATTTATGATTTTAAATTGGCGCAGCTGCAGTAGTCTCCTGAGAGGATTGGGGTAAGTTAAATCAATCTTAACATACCTCACACCACAGAAAGATCGGGCAAGATGATCTTCAGAACCATCAAAAAATCAGAACTTAGTGGACTTTTGTCAGAATGAGTAATCAGGCCTGGAATCAGCTTGGCTGACCTGTAGTGTGTAACCCAACTTAATGCGGCTCATAAGCTCAATTATCAAATTCTGCATTTAGAAACAGAGTCTGAACCATAGACTGTATAAAATATGGACGTAGCATCCTCAGATTTTGGCTGTTCACAGGAAAAGAGTGCAAACGGAAAAAGGGTGCATCAGCTGTTAGGCAAGCTGTGATCCCATCACTTGTCATCCAGCGTTAGTCTAGCTTTTATTAATTTCTGTAGACAGATATCTGCATGCAAGTCCAGTTAGCAATCTTCTAAGTGTTGTCAATCAACTCCTACTCTTATTTCCTCATCCTCACCTTGCAAGTTAGCATCAAAGGCTGTATTGTTTTAAATGTTAGACAGGCTGCTGGTTGTGTCTCTGAACAAGATCAGGACCAAACCATTTGGTCTCACTTTGAGAATTGAAATGTGGGCGATTTGGAGGTCTTCAACCATCCTCTTTGAAACAGATGTGTAACCTTTTCAAATGTTAGTTGTGATATTTCAGGACAAAACTCTTCACATTTATGAAAACAGGCTGAACTGGTCACCCACCTGCACTGAGACCTCGGTGAGTTTGGAGTGAAAAGCTCTTCAGCATGGTTAAAATAATGTTTGACATTTAGTGTAAAATCACTCAAACTATTTTGATCATTGATGACAACTCCAGAGGAGAGCAACTCTTACAATATGAGTCTGTTATTGTTCACTCAAACCACCCAAAATGTCTCTCAAACACACACACACACACACACACAAGCAGAGAGACACACACTTACACACACACACAATCAGGTCACATACATTCTGTAATTCTGCAGATGAGCTGTGCAGCCGCAGCGTGCATTTCTCTATTAAGATATGTAAATTCATAATCTCTAAAAAGCCCATTTTTACATCCATTTCTCTCTGTCATTCAAACAGGCCTCGTTCTCTTCCTCTGTCAAGCTTTCTCCCTCTTTTTTCTTGCGTCGTCTGTCTCGTAGTTTGTGTCTGTCTGTCTGCTCTGTCACCCTCTACCATCCAAACACCAAACACCACTGACAGAGGCTCGTCTCGTCCCTAAAGGCCAATTGTCAGCCGTAATTACCATCAGAGAATTAGACGTAGAAGAAGCAGATTAGATTAGAGCGTGTGTTTCATTTCTCCATTTTCCTCTTCTTCTTGCATTGTTCCTCTGTACTCCATTTATTCCTTATAATGATAGAATTAAAGAAGAGGGATGGAAGAGAAAGAAAATCTGCAGGACAAAAATATTCTGCAACAAACAGTTGATGAATTTGGCAATCATTCATATTATTTGTGTCCACAGCAGTGGTCTGTTATTTCTTTACAGCAAACTGTTAAACAGCTTTTACTACAGACACTAGCAGACCAGTTGTTATAATATCAATCCTTGAGAGTAATGTGATTAACTTGACTTAAAAAAAAAGGAAAAGGAAAAAAAGACAAAAAATACTGAATTGTGAGGAAGAGGATAAGGGCCACTGAAAAAAAACAAATTGGGAGGGTGGGCAAGCAAAAAAATGTTTGAAGGTATGATATATATTTTTATAGTTCTTAGACTTAAGTCAGAATTAATCTCAGAATTAAAAACATATATTATACCTTCAAAAAAATGTTTGGCACTAAACCCATTTCCCCCTGCTACTACACCTTGTGTCGGCCATCTGTGAATTTGTCCTTTGTTTTCTAACTTACTGTAGCTTGCTTGTCTTGTCTATTCGTTGTGTGCATCTGTTGCTCAGTCTATACGTTACTTCATTTGATTTGTATGCCGCTAGTTTAATGATTGATAGTCACTGTCTGACACAAATGTGTACAGCAGTGTTAAATGTTGTCCTGTTGTGTCTGCATGTGTCTTCCTTAACATTTCCTCATTGCTGCTTCCTCATTGTCTTGCTCCATGTATTTCATATCCATGGACACCTTCTCAAAGACTGTCATGTCATCACCTAATGTAGCTTTTAGTCATTTTTAATCGTATGGTGCTATTTGTACATTTTTTTGTTTTTGTTTGTGCTTTGGTTTCTCCTCTCACTTTTTATTTTCATTTTATTTTACTTTATTTTACTTTTTTGTTTAATCTTGATCTTTTTAGGGAGCCTTTTTAATAGTCGGATGTAAACTAACCTTTTGGCTAATTCTGGCATATTTACGCAAATGTTAATTAACATGCCTGATCCTTTTAAAATGAAAATAAAATAAATAAATAAAGAAGTTTTTCATGGTAATATGTTTTTTTTTTTTTGTAAATTCTGAGATTAAAGCCAAACTGATTATCAGAATTTAAAAAATTATACATAAAAAAAGATTTTGAGAGCAAGCAAACAAAAAATGTGTTTTTTTTAGGTAAATTCTTTTTTTTTTATTATGAGATTAAAGTCACAATTTTAGGTTTTTTCTGTAATCTGTAGTCTCAGAATAAAGAAATAATTATACCTTAACCCTCCAGTTACCCTCTGATTTACCAACATCTTTTATCCCTGAGGTCAATTTGACCCCAGCAATTTAAACCTCCAGAAACTGATTGTTACCCAGGTTTATGTTTCAGGTACTCTATGTTTCTTTTAGGTTATAAAAATGTATGTTATAGTGACATCAATATCATCCAAAACAACCAAAATAAATGTGCGTAAAATGTTGAATTTTCTTATGTATTATACAGCTTAAACAGCCTGGGGTCAAATTGACCCCAAGGAACACAGATGTGTAATTGGAAACATATCAACATTTAAACTTTCTGTTTTCCCAGTTGTTCCAATTAAATTAGGAAAAGTCATTAAATATGAAGCCAAAAAAAACGTAATCATTAATTTAGAGATGTTAAACATTTAATGGGGTCCAATTGACCCCAAGGATAATAGGAGGGTTAAAATGTTTTGGTTTTTTTGCTAGCATCCAAAAACATTTTTTTCCAGTGCAACAACCCGCCCACTATATACATATATGGTACCTCACATATATGTCATGCCATTCTCTTGGACATTTTATGTTGTCACTAGCTGTCTGCTTGAATCTCTGTGAATCAGAGTAATGCACAGGTACTTCTTATATTTTTTCAGGTCATTATTTTTTCACAAGGTCGACTAATTAATCTAAACACAACTCTGTGTGAAACAACAGCAACAAACAACACTTACTTCTCTTAAACACTTAAACACAAAATGAACCCAAAGAATATAAATGAATGAAGGACTGAATCACTGAAGGACTGTCATGTTAGGTTGCATTAGCTGTATAAAGGTGTGCCTAATTAACTGACATCTGTGTGTGTGTGTGTGTGTCGCTAAAAAGCTGTGCAGACATCAGCTTCACACACACATACAGATACACACACTTATTGATTGACTGGGCAAACCTTCCGTAAGCCTAGAGCTCCCCCGCCTCCGGCACTCATACACACACACACGCACACATATAAACACACTTACACTCCCTCTAAAGCTCCAACACAACAAGCGTACAGTGCGACTGTGTCTGACGGAGTGAAAGTAAAGCTCGATTTGGTCCTTTGGCACCCCGCAGTTTGGATCCTGTCCTCGCTCTTTGGCTATGCTCTGCCAGCTCTGCCACACACACACACACACACAAATACACACACACACACACAGAGCATGCCAACTGTTACACTACCGGAGCCAGAATGACCATGTGTTGTTGTATCCGTCTAATGTCTCCATCATAACAGCACTTGATCACTTCTTCATGACACGACACGCTTCCTCTCCTCCTCTAATATCCCTGGATCAATAAGCACTGACATCATTAGAATGCCGATCTTTACCCACACACAACACACACACATACCCTCCAGAAACACACTCACACACCTCCTAGAATCAACACAATAATTGAAATATTTTCAACCTGATTAGGTCTGGCCTGCTGGCTGGGTCGGTTGCTAGGGCCCTGCTCCCTGGTTGCTAGGGGGAGTAAATCATCTGGCATTATTTGATTTCTGTTCCAGATATGAAACCGTTACCGCCGCGATTAAATGTCTCACAGCTTAGACACCTTGAGGGGGGAAAAAGACTGAGGAAGAGAAAAGGGAGAGAGAGCGAGGGAGAGATTAAGTTGAGGAGGAGGGAGGGAGGGAGGGATGGAGGGGGAAGGCAGAGAGAGAGAGAGATGGAGAGAGAGAGAGAGAGGCCCCTTGTGAGAAAGAAATATGAGAAAAGGTGAGAATGATAAAACAGAAATACAGAAAATAAAAGTGTGTGTGTGTGTGAGAGAGAGAAAATAACAGGGTAATAAGGATGAAATGTTTTCCTGCACTTCCACGTCTCAGTAGGCCCTTCTTTCCTCCTGACGACTGACAGGTTAGTGTGTGCGTGTGTGTGTGTGTGTGTGTGTGTGTGTGTGTGTGTGTGTGTGTGTGTGTGTGTGTGTGTGTGTGTGTGTGTGTGTGTGTGTGTGTGTGTTTGTGCTAGTATGCATACACAGTTTCTGAAATGTGTGTTTGTGAGTTGTGTTTGCGCTCTGTTGATATAGAGACGTGTGCAGAGTGACGGTGAGGGCGCAGGGAGCCGCCTACACATGGGATCTGTGGGCGTTTTCTCAAATGTTTATAAAACACAAAGTGAACCGAGCTCTCCCCACGGAACACACACTCCACACACAGTCTACACATACTCTGCAACGCTATACACACGCTCTACACACGAGACATGACACAGAGGAGGGAAACCAATCAAGCTGCTGGACTGTATTTAAGTTTTTTTTTCAAATTATTCACTGAATAAAACCAAATACAACCTCTCATTATTGTTACATTGACAAATTCATATAAATAAAACAAGCAAACAAAGTAAATCTTCTTTCACCCCATGTAAGGGATATTGTCAAATTAGCTGGTGGTTATAGGAAGTAGAATCACAACGGGACAAGACCATATATTGTATAAATAACGTCACCCATCTGTCTCTGAAGCCTTGTTTTGAGGCCAATCATCAGCGGGTGCCATATTGGAAATGTTGAACTCAATCAAACTTCGTCTGAGCTAGTGGGAGGTTAAGAGGCGGGCCTTTAGCCTTTTCGTTAACAGCTACAGTGTTCTCGGCTGGGGCTGCACGGTGGTGCAGTGGGTAGCGCTGTTGCCTCACAGCTAGAAGGTTAGGTTCCTGGTTCGAATCCCTGGCCTGACAGGTGCCTTTCTGCGTGGAGTTTGCATGTTCTCCCCATGCGTGGATGCGTGGGTTCTCTCCGGGTACTCCGGCTTCCTCCCACAATCCAAAAACATGCTCAGGTTGATTGATCACTCTAAATTGCCCATAGGTGTGAGTGTGTGCATGAATGGTTGTCTGTCTCTCTGTGTTTGCCCTGTGATGGGTTGGCGACCTGTCCAAGGTGTACCCTGCCTTCCGCCCGAAGCCAGCTGGGATAGGCTCCAGCCCCCGTGACCCCTAACGGGATAAGCGGTCAAGATAATGGATGGATGGATGGATGTTCTCGGCTGTCAATCAAGTCAGCCATGCCCTTATTTGGGCAAAACTCATAAGTTTAATATCTTCAAAATAACCCAGTTATAAAAAAATTCATCCCCCAAACAGCGTGTGCCGAGAGAAAAATAAGCTATTCAGATCTAAACAGTTTTTGTACCACGCTGTAAACATGTTTATTTCTGCTGTAAAGATCTGCTTTTTTTAATTGGTTGAATGTGGTTTCCAGTATTCCTGGAACCAGCCTCAAGCGTTTTTAGCACTTCTGCATTGGACTCATATTTTAAGACCCCAACACGAAGCAGAGGGGTCTTATCTAACTCTACATTATCCTGCTTATTACCCGGCCATCAATATAAAATATCATTTTATTGATTTAAAGATGATTTATTCATGCAGCTAAAGATAATCCTTAAGTTTGGACGGTTGGTAGCACTGTCACTTACATAACAGTATTCTTTAACATCACATCACATGAAACTAAACATTTTCATTCATAGTGAAGTCTGCACGTTAGCATTTTTGCCGTCATTATTTTTGACAGATGTAGAAAATAACAGCAGCACCTGTTTGAGGTCCTCTTCCCCGTAACTTTTAAAGTCTGTTGGTGTTTTATTTTAGCTCAGCCAGTCCTGTAACTCGGCTGAAGCCCACACTGTGTGGTGGTCTGTTGTTGTTTCGTGTCTGTTTTCTTCAATTTGATCAACGCCTCTTTCCCTCAGCTCCTTGTGTGTTTTAACATCCATTGCTAGTTTCTGCTCTGTTCTCCCGCTATTCATATTTTTTTCTCTGCTACTGACTGGTCAGCCATTAACCACCAATCTAAAGTGTGTGCTCTCAAAACAAATAAATATTAATATTACAAATATCCTCCAAAGTAACATTTTTGTCACATTGTCAACAGGAAGGGTAGTAATCATAAACAGCACACTGGATGCGCAGTAAGATCCTTTACGTGGATTGATTTAATGTGTGACGTGTGTGATCTGGTTGTCCCAACCATCTTTGCTGTTCAGAATAAGCATTGTAATGTGGTTTTGACCAATCAGCACAAAGTGTTTAAAACAGCAGGGTGGTTTGTAAGAAAGAAGGGTAATTATTTTGTACGTTTTCTAGAAAACTGCAGGAAATTCAGCCCCTGAATGTTCTCCAGAGCTGCCTTCACACAAGGAACTATATCCCATCATCACACTCATGGACTTTGAGGCATGTTCTTGGTAAGTGTGTGGGAGCTTAGGGCCGTCCAGCCATCAGTTCATAAACCTAGGACAACGGTGTAAATGCAATGAGTAAACAGACACATGTTCTAGTCTTGACAATTATTCTTCTTCCACTTTAAATAATTCCATTCATTCTGTCATGTGTCGCTCAAAGAGGTTTTTCACTGGTTGCATGATAGAACGCCTGTTTGCTTTATTACTGTGAATTTTCCCAAATATTTCCTGTTGGGTTCTCACATCTCATCCCAACTTCAAACAGAAGTTTTACTGAAATTGCCACACAAAGGTTTGTTGAATTTAAATAAGACTTTTAGTGTTCACACGTGCACACAATCTCTGAAAATGTTGGGGCGTTTTGACTGAGTTCTGTGCTTAACCTGAAACAATCTTCTCATTTTTAATTGTAGATTTTATTCAGAGGAGAGATTAGGAACTTCTCAAAAGTAGCAGTCTATATTTCTGATTTCATCTCTTCGGATACAACTTCACCATAGAACCGAGAGAACAGTCTGATTAATTTCTCTGAGACAATGTTGGATTTGAATGAATAAAAAGTTGTTTAAAAAAAAAGAGGGCGTAGGATTTCATAAGAAAGCGTTCACATTTTCTTCAGCTGTGCGTCTCTCCACATTTCATGTAGTCACAGTTTGTGTTGACCTCTCAGACTGCATGAAGCAGCAGCGCCCTGTCTGATAGGATTACAGCAGTAACAGCTTGTATTTGTATGTAGCTGTCTATAACCGCCTCTCTGCCCCCCTCTTCCCTCACTGCGTGTGTGTGTGTGAGTGTGTGTGTTTCTAACTGAGCAGAGAACATGTAATATAAAGCTACTTGAACATGCTGTCAGATAAAGAGATGAAATGACTGTGTACCACTCGCAGCTCTCCACATGAAGAGCCCCCACACCGTTTTATGTCAAGCACCAGAAATAGTTGTGTGTTTGATCACGGACCCCTTCTGATAAGTTTGTGTCCTTACCCCGCATTCAAAATGTCAGCGACCCGGCTGATGGGCTGCTCTGTTTTGACCAGCTGAAGCCCGAGAGTGAGAGGCTCTGATTTTAACAGTTTAGTGTTGAGTACAGTCCAGTGTTTCAACAGCAGAACAGTCTCATGCAATGATACAAAATGTTTTAAAACGGAGCATGCTCTCACTTTCAAAACTTTATTTCCCCCTGTGATCTCTCATATCAGATAAATGACAAACTTTGGAAGACTCAGAATCTTTTTCTGTGGGAGAGATTAAATGTTAAGAAACAAGAGAGCATGAAAATCTGACTGGATGTTGATGCCCAGTGCTAACTTTTCTCCTCCGACAGGCTTGTTAACCTCACGACCTTCCACGCATCAGTCGTTCAGCTCAACCGGAAATTAATGGACTTGTAGAGACATGTTGATCGCGTTGTTTGCAATGTTAACAGGAGGTTAGGAACCGAATCAGACGAGGATTTTGTTGTTGATTTGGAATTAAATTGAACGCTGCTGTTACAGAAGAAAGGATGAGAAACAGTATAACAGAATATGTGAGAATGCAACGTCCTTGCTCCTTTCATAATCTAGATGTTTTAGAGTACAGGGTAGAATGTTGGAAGAGCTACATCACTGTCCTGCTGAGGACTGTCGTCAATTTAATTCCTTTGAATTTAATTCCTTTAATCCATTTAATGAAAACATAGAGATGCTTTGAGACGGACCAGCACTGCTCACCTTTGGGAGTTTTTTTAGATCAATTGTTGTGGTTAATTCTTCTTCTTCCCCTTTTCTTTTTGAGAGAGGTCAGCTGTGTTCTCTCTTTGACTGATTTGAGTTAGATTGGCTGTAGTAATATTTGAGGTGAATCAATTACACAACACATCTGACATACACTACTGTACAACACATCTGACACACTGCTACACGTCACACCTGACACACACTGATACACAACCCACCTGATGCACACTACTACATGACACACCTGACACACACTTCTTCAAACCTTACATACACTGCTACACACTGCTGCACAACACACCTACACTGCTACACACCTGAAACATGCCTGAAACACCTTACATACACTGCTACACACTGCTGCACAACACACCTCCACTGCTACACACCTGAAACATGCTGAAACACGCTGCTACACACCTGAAACACCTTGCATACACTGCTACACACTGCTGCACAACACACCTACACTGCTACACACCTGAAACACACTGCTACACACCTGACATACACTGCTGCACAACACATCTGACAGACACTGCTATACACCTGATATACACTGCTTCACACCTGAAACACACTGCTACACACCTTACATACACTGCTGCACAACACATCTGACACACACTGCTACACAACACACCTGACACACACCGCTCACACCAAAAACACACTGCTACACAACTTACACACATTCCTGCACACCTTACATAGACTGCTACACACCTGACACACACTCCTGCACACCTTACATACACTGCTACACAACACACCTTACAAACACTGCTGCACAACACACCTGATATATACTGCTACACACCTGGAACACACTGCTACCCACCTGACATACACTGCTTCACAACGCACCGGACACACACTTGCTACACACCTGACACACATTCCTGCACACCTTACATACACTGCTGCACAACACACCTGACACACAACACACCTGACACACACTGCACTCATACAGAAAGTGAAAAATTGAGATGTTACAGTGAATGAGTGTAATTGTTGCGGTCTTGATAATGACAATATATTAGCAGCTGTGTTGAACAGAGTGTCTCGTCTCACTTCCTCCATTGATGGGATTTAAGTCACACTTTAGGGGGAGTCGGCTCGCTGCAGTGAAAAGGATCATGGGAGGTTTCTGTCGGAAAGTACACTACTCTAATTGCCTTAAACCTGTTTCTCCCTCAAACCAGTCAATATGCCTGCAGTGTGTGGGTGTGTGTTTATGGGTGTGTGTGTTCATGAGCCCGCCTGTGTGTGTGTTTACCTGAAGTGTGACTGCATTTAACGTGTCAAGATGAGGAAAAACAACCAATTGCCTCTCAGCACACGCTTTATTGACCAGTGGAACACACACACACACCCACACACACACACACAGACACACACCGACACATACACACCGGCACACACACACACAAATGGTATTGATTGTGTCCTGTTTTCAACTTATTCTCCCTCGTAACTCCTCGGAGCTCGTTCACACTCAGTGGCGAGTGCAGAGAGTCTCTTAAATCAGCGCCACATGCAAACACAAACATTTATTCATAAGAGCAAACACACACACACACACACACACACACACACACACACACACACACACACACACACACACACACACACACACACACACACACACACACACACCAAGCTTTGTAGTGAATGTTGTTTGTCAAGCCACATGAAGAAGAGATGGCGTATGTAACATTTCACTGATGACTTGAATCATTTTCTTCTAAAGCCTCTCTCACTGAGGCCATGCTTGGTTTTTGTCTAAAGCTGATTGGTGCTCGTGTCACCACATTTAATTGTTTTAAGTCTGAGCGTCTTGAATTCCACGAACACCACTGACATTTATCTCAGTGGAAAGGTGCAACTAACGATCCCAGTTGAATCTGTGAGCTCGTATTACTTTGCTCTCTTTTGCTCGTTGAGGCAGATTTCAATCTGACCTGATGTGACCTGAGCTGGTTTGGACAATAACTAGTGTTTACAGACCAGGTAAATCTAAATTTGCCTGTTCACATGAGTACTAACCAAGATGGCTGCCACCATTTAGTTATTAGCTGTTTCCCAATCCAGGAGCTGGGCTTCAAAGGGCGCATTTTGAGGACTGATTGTGTCACAGCAGCACATTGAAGGCATTCCCATGTCAAAGGCTCCTTCAAATGCAGCTGACAAATGCATCCAACTTTCCCAGGCCACAAAGGAAGTCCCTTATACATCCTTTAAAACCCAACATATCCCGGGATTCTTAGCGTGCCAATTCGTATAAGATGACAGACTGTTAAATCTTCTCAGTTCTCAAATGTTTACAGAGTGTTGTCAAAAGAATTGGTGATGCAACACAATGGAGAACATGCCCTTGTCCAAACTGTTTTGAAATGTGTTGCTGGTATCAAATTTAAAATGAGCATATATATTTCATAAAACCTAACATTTTTCTTTGCACTGTTTTCTATTACATACAGGTTTTAAATGATTTACAAACCATCAGAATCCATTTTTTAATCAATATTTTACACAGATCGCCAACCTTTTTGGAACAAGGGTTGAATATTATTGATAAACAACAAATGTTCATATTCAATCTGTTGCCTGTTACCCATCCAGGTTTGCATGTGTAAGCTGATATAAAATCAGCCCCACATCTACTTGTTTGCTTGTGGTGAATATTCTTTAACCCTCCTGTTATGTTCGTTTCTCTGGAACAGCAATAATGTTCCTGGGTCAATTTGACCCCAGGCATATTCAATTATCCAAAAGTGTCAGAACCCCAAAAAATCCCAATACACATTTATTTTAAATCAAAATTTTAACTCCATTTCTAACCATTTAAATCAACATTTGGTCCATTGGTGTTCTTTAATTCTCACAGATCATGGTTCAATGAGGATAACTCTCTCGTTTTTCATTAAAATTCATGTTAAAACTTTTTTTAATGTACATTGGAAAGCCCTAAAAAATAAATACAATAGTTTTACACAACATAGTTTCTCTGTTATTTTATTTAACATTTACATTTTTTTTTTTTTTTATGAATTGATGTTGATAAATTAACACGACTCCTCTTCTGTCACATGCTTCCCAGATTGTTATTCTTCATTTAGCTGGTTTGGAAGGCATATATTGCCTAAAATAGACTTTAAAAAGGGTCAATTTGACCCGCAACATAACAGGAGGGTTAACATGTCCTGCAGAGACATGCAGAAATTTCACCAGATCGATACCAGGACAAATTTCAGATTAGACGGCTTGAAGATATTGGCTGTTTGCGTTCACACAAAGCCCACTCTGAAATGTCAGGAGTTTTGTGCATATGTGAATAAACCACAGACCTTGCTACAAACAGTTTCCTCTAAACCTCTGAAATAGTGTCGATGAAAACTGTCAGTTATGGGGGAAAAAATTCATGGACAGACAAATTAATTTTCAATGTAATACGTTGTCACATCATCGTCATACTCTTCTTCTTCTTCCCTGATAAGAAGAATATCTCAAAATCCCAGGAGTTAAACCAAATCAATCCTCCTGATTGAAAACCACTAGAGGTGATTGGATAATGAAAGGAACTGGCACAAATTGGCAGGTTGATGTGTAATGATAATTCATAATTTAATTTGACAGAGTTTCACTTTGCACAAACACACGCTTGCTGCCAGTGAGGCTCAGGGTACGGCTGTTTTTAGAGGCAGGAGTGTGAACTGTGACACCTTCACAGCGTCCAAGAATAAATAATTAGTGGAGCTGGCAGCAAAGAAGACAGGGGACAGAGATGTCATTATTTACGCCAGATTATGGACACACACACACACACACACACACACACACACACACACACAAACACAAACCCACTGAATAACACATGCATGCATATACATATTCAGAAACACGTTCTTGCAGATGTGCAGTGGGTGATGATGAGCATTTATTTTGGCGGGGGCCTGTAACATAAATCAGATGTAGATTATCAGAGCAGTGGGTCCATAAAGAAGATTAGAGGGTTTGTTCTGCAAGACTTTTCATCATCCTTAGCTGTACTGGCTCCAGGGATGGTTGAGGCTTGGTCTGTCCGTCTGTCCAATGTGTTCCAGGCTAAAATACTTCAACTGATGGGGTGCTATGAAATTATGTCCAAATATTCAGGGTTCCCAGAGGATGAATCATAAGCTTTGTTCACACATGCACAAAAAACGTTGGGAAATTAGAGTGGCAGAGCTCCTGAGTGCATACACGAAAGAGGGGATGCTGACTTAGGTATCCTTCTTATTGTTTTTCCAATAGCATCATCATTGGGATGATTTTTGATTTTAATATTATATCATTCACAATCCCCTTTTTTTTTGACTACGGCGTCCAACATTCTCAACACTGCCATAGCTAGACTCCAGACAGACCACCAGAGTGCCCTATTCTTGATCTCCAGGGACTTGAACCATGTATTTTCTACAGAGCTTATTCTGTCTTCTGTACATACTTTATTATCATTATTCTCATTGTATTTGCATTTATATCTTATGATTTACTTTCTTCTATTAATATTATTTAATATTCTTACTTATTGTGTATACGAGCAACTGTAATGACTGAATTTCCCCCCGGGATAAGTGTTTCTGATTCTGATTCTTTAATTAACGTTGGTTATCCTCTAACGTTACATGTTGCACTATCGTCAGATCAGAACTTCAAAGAATCAATTTCAAAGATCAGAATTTGAAATTCAAATTCAGGTTAATTTCTTTCAGGTTTATTGTCATCTGAGAGCAAATATGCATGAACAGGGATGAAATAGGTCCTGGTTAAAAAATGCAAACATGACACAATAATACCATAATAAAATAAAGAAAAGTTTCCCTTTGTATATCTTTGTGTAATATTTATTTTACTTTCTTTTATTTTTTTTTTGTTGGTCCACCAAGGTGTGCAGTTCTAAAAGGGATGGTGATGGTCGCATGCACACAGTCACAAGCACAGAAGAAAAATGTTTTCTTTCTTTTCTTTTACTGCAAGAATAAATTGCATTAATATTTGACAGTTTGTGACAAACATGACACAAACCAGAAATATATATGCAGACAAGAGGAAAAAGGAAAGAGAAAAAAGAGGAGAGAAAAGAAAAAAAAAGAAAGGAGGAAAAAAAAAGAAAAAAGAAGAAAGAAAAACTAATAAAGAAAAGTTAAAACAAAAACTAGACTCTGAGTGGAAGTACAATAAACTATGTGTGGACTATAGAGTCAAGTCCAGTCACATTTTATTTATTTAGCACATTTTAAAACAACCGGCGTTGACCAAAGTGCTGTACAAGCTTAAAAACACAATCAATAAAAACAAATTGTTAAAAATAAAATTTAAAAAAATGCCACAATAAATAAAAGCAAGATAAAATGTTGGATGTCTCAGAATAATTCAATTTGACTCAGATATGTACAAATGTTAGGTGATTGGAATTTTATTTATATATTTACTTTTCTTAGTTTACTATCTATGTCATCATGATTAATAATTGAATATTGTTGTAACTATTATAATTATACTGTTAACTATACATTTATTTATTTTTTAATTATTATTATTATCATTTTACTATCTTTTAGGGTCATATTCTTCTTTTCTTTTTTTTTCTTTTTTTCAGGTGCATATGACCCTGTCCTCTTTTATTACTACCCTATGTTCTCTGCCATACGATGCTGGGGGTGGGGGCTAGGGGGTGGAGGGGGGGTCAATGAAGTGGCTGAACAATTACTTATGCTATGTTTTGCAATGTCAAAGCCACTTTAAAAAAACAAAACAATAAACAATTGATCACAAAAAAAACAAAAAAACAAAAAACAAATGTAAGGTAAGGATAGTTCCTTGATTACACATTTCAACAGCATTAGCAAAAGAAAGTTCAACATAAAGAAGAAATAATGTAAACAGATTTAGGAAAGCAAGTAGCAGCACATAGTTTACCTGGGCACAACAAAGCTATTTCCTCAGTCCAAAGGGGGTAAATAAGAGAAATGCTGCAAAACTAATGACTTCCCCACCAGGACTGGCTGTGCTTAAAGGACAATCAGCAGATATTAGCATGCTAACATGTGTGCTAATGTTTACTCATGTACACATGTTAGCAGTGTCAGATGTTAGCGGTTATTTCTGGCTTGTAGCGGCTTGGCTCAGTTAGTGGAATGGGCGCCCCATGTACAGAGGCTGCGTCCAATGTCGTTCTGGTCATAGGATTGATTCCTGGTCCTGACATGTATGGTGCATGTAATTTCCCCCCTTTCCCGCCACATTTCCTGCCTCTCTCAAGCTGTCCTGTCAAATGAAGGCATAAAAGGCCCCAACAATAGAAAAGAAAATACTGCCTACAGCCACTGAAGACTCATATCAGAATCACAAAAAGGTTTACTGTCGGGTAGATTCACACATACACAAAGTGCGTCCCCCTGCGTCCCTCTGTCCTGTCTCACATGTTAGGATCTTTATTTTGTAATCCTCTCTTCTTTGTAATACACTACCTCCTCCTCCCTCCCTCACTCCCTCAACCTACCCCCCCTACACCTCTCTAACTCATCTCAAGCGGACATCCAGACGTTTGTAGACTCACATCTGGAAACAGCATTTAGCTCCGGTTGAGTCTCAGGAAGTTTTCACACTTCACGACTCATTAACCTGCAGACCTGCAGGCCTCCCAGGCAATGAGAGGGCAGCGGGGGGAGGGAGGGGAGGAGGAGGAGAAGGAGAAGGAGAAGGAGGAAGGACAGGCAGATAGAAAGGAGGGTGATGGGTTTGGTGCAGATAAAAAAAAGGGGGGAGTCGATGGAGGAGGGATAGAAGGAGACTGTGGAAAATGAAGCTCTCACGCTGACCTTACATGAAAGTTAGCAGATTTAGACTCTGAAATGTTCTCAGTTCTCTTAATCAGTTATAAATTATTTCTTTGTGGGATGTAATTGGTCTGTGGCAGTTTCAGAACTCTGGCAGATTTAACAGCTGACCGGGGAGAAAGATTTGAGTTAAAGGAGTTAACATCAGAGAGGTGCGAAGACGTTCAGAAAAAACAGATCGGACCGAGGACAAGAACAAGGGGTGATGAATTAAAGACTGGATAGTGTATGTGTGTATGTGTGTGTGAGTGTGAGTGTGTGTGTAAGTGTGTGCATGCTGTCCGGGGTGTCTGTGTCCAGCCCTCTGTGAGTAATGTGTCTGTAAGTGGAGCTTTCCTAATGAAACACTTTTCCTGGAGTGATAATTACACCAGTAGAAAGCAAGGACACCTCCAGTCAATGTGTGAAACTTAGCTTACTAAAACACAAAGTTCCTCCCGGGCTGCAGTGTGTGTGTGTGTGTGTGTGTGTTTGTGTGTATGTGTGTGTGGGAGACACACTTTCATGGCGTGTACATACAGTGTTCGGGAGTAGTTAACTAAACATAACTCAATAATTTTAATTGTTTCGTTGCAGCGCGCCAGTATCAGGACTACTCTCATATCTGCAGAGTATTAATGTAGTTTAATGCAATTTTGCTGTTTAGTAAACAACACAAACCAGACGCAATTCTGGGCTACAAAAATACAAGACCAGAGGCAATTTAAACATTTCCATAATAGTGTTATGTTCGGTTATCTAGAAGAGCATGTTACAAAAATTGATGTTCAGTTTTGTCCTTCTGAGAGACAAGATGATCCTGTTTCAGACAGATTCTGGTCTCAGGCTACTTGTAAAAAAATTTATCAATGATGGTTTGAATCTGGATTTATGAATTTAGAGTAAATTGTAAATTTGTAAATGTCATATAAGCAAAATGAGCATGAGTCGTGCTCTTATACTTAATATCAGTATGGGAGTCAAGGCATGGAGCAGCAGGCCGGGCTAATAGTCAGTATAACTGCACGACCCGTGTGCAATATTGTTCTTTAGACAACAGTTGCCAGCAGCATTTAGCTGTTAACAGTAAAAGCAACAACAGTTCATTGGACTCCAACACTCAATGTGTTTTAATATACATGCTTATCATTCTCCTCCCATTGTAAGACGCAATACCAAATCGAAACATTGAAGATCCCTCAGGGCGGTACAGTCTGAAGCAGAGCAGATCATTGTGTCGATCTAAAGGACACACTCTTGACTTTGGACAGTTCAATCTTGTGTTAGTGTTTGTTACGTTTCTTCCTGCAGGCCTAATCTGTAAAGGAACGCTGCAGGAGCCTCATTAGTCAACTGAGCTGTCAATCAATTATCCTTTTAACATCAAATGACTGCTCAGAAAAATTAACTTGGAAATCAATCAGCGTGATAAATACTGTCTGATAGGACAGAAAGCATGTTTGATGAAAATATATTTGATGTGTATTTTGATTTTAAAGTTCAACCCATGTTCCATCTGTTAATATGGAGGAGGCAGGCTTTAAGACTTGTAGTGTAGCCAGTCAGTCACTTCAATATCTTTATCTCTTGAGTGATATTAAGACTAGTGCTAAGTAATCCAAGCATTTCCCTGCACCATCACGATTTAGTATATGGTTCACGTTTCAGAAGACCAATCACTTTGGATTATGTACTTTATTGGTAGTTAATGTTTCTGTCTACCATGCAACCACTAAAAAGACTCTGTTTGGTTGTTGTAGTGCAGGTTTGATCAGATTCTGAGGAACTAGCTTTCCAAAACAAGACAACGCTGTGTGCTGTAATTTAAAAAAAAACTGTGCAGAACAGCTGCAAACATGTTTATTTCTGCTGTAAAGATCAGCTTTTTTGAATGGGTGTGTATGTGGTTTCCGGTACTTCCGGAGCCAGCCTCAAGCGGATCCTCGATGAACTGCAGTTTTTAACAAATCCACATGGGCCTAATATTTTCAGACTGGAGGTTGCCGCTTGATAAGTACTCATGGAATGCCTCTCGTCCAATCAGATTACTTGCTCAGAACTACATGTAGTGTAATTTGTCATAACTTTGTATCACATGTAAGTACCCATCTGTTCCTGAGCACTGTTTTGAAGCCAGTCGGCGGCGACAGCTATATTGGTAATGCGGAACTCACCCAGGCAGAGTGTGACATAAAGAGGCGGGGTTTGAGCCTCCTAGCCAACAGCTATGTGTTCCCGTCTGGGAGTGAAGTCAGTCATGTCCTTATTTGGGCAAAAACTCGTAATCTTAGTATCTTCTGAGCCATTGCATTAGAAAAAAAATCACCCTCCATACAGTGTGTGCCAATAGAAAGATTAGCTATGTAGTGCGAAGCTGTTTTTTGAACCAGGCTGTAAACATGTTTATTAATGCTGCAAAAATCGTCTTCTTTGAATTGGTGTGTATGTGGTTTCTGGTGTTTCTGCAGCCAGCCTCAAGCGGATAGTTCATGAATTGCAGTTTATAACACTTCCGCATGGGCTTCATATTTTGAGACCGGAGGTTGCCGCTTGGTTTTAAAGTAGTTGTACTGACTTTTCTTGAACAGCTGTGCTCTACCAAACTAGATTTCTCTCTCTGCCAGAATAACTGAAGTTGAACTTCTTCCATTGTTAAAGTTTTCGGTTGTTTGGAAAGCTGTACCTTTAAAGTAATTTCCCCAACACTGTGTGTATTGAAGGCTGACATTATACGCTTCATTATGAGTCCAATAAGTCAGACCTCTCTCCCTGATGTGTTTGTTTCTTTATTTTGGAGCTGACATTTACATGAGCTGAAGAAGCTGATTTAATGCATTCACCTTCTATACACTTACAGTATATCCAGGCTGCTTTCTGTCATGAGAGGTAAAAAATAAAATTATATTAACTTTGCCTCCCCCTTCTCTTCCTCCTCCTCCCCCCCCTCTTGGGTTCGCTCTTCTCTTTTCCCGTCTCCGATTTCAATCTGTGTGGCAGAGCTGAGTGACAGCCTCTGCTTTCTCTGCATGTCACAGTGGTTGAAATCTCACTGAGGGGCTCGATGCAGATAAGCAGTGAAGATGTGGATAAGCAGTGACGGAGCCGGGGTTCAGATAGGCAGACGAGAAGGAGGGGAAAAGATGATTTTCTATGTGCATTGGAGACGCACAAACACACACAAAAAGATAGATATACCTGTGTGTCTTTAATGGAATTTGCAGGAAATCTTGTATCACACTTCGACAGCCAAAGAATTTAGTTAAACAAATCAGACCTAGACCTGCAGAACAATTCAATTATTCTGCGTGGCTTTAATAAATGTTTGATATGCATTACATGGGACCTTTCTCAGTCAAATTTTACGATTTAACAGTCGCAGCTTTTCCCATTAATTCTCGACACACAAAGTTACAATTTGCACTCTGGGCGTTTATTAAATAAATATGAAAAAGTCTGACAAAATTATTTTTTGAGCAGGATAGGTTGGAGATTAGCGCACATGAGTAAAACAAAAGTTTCAACTAGCGGTGCGTTTATAATACAAACTCCTGGCATGTGCGCGCTGGGATCTGCCAGATGAAGTATTTAGTTCTTTGCTGTAATAGATTTTTCCGCCCTTTTGGAAATATGGAAATGCCCCGGCTCCTTTAACATGAACAGACTTTTCCACACGGTGTAAGCAAATCTCTGTGTTTGTCCTGCTCTCTCTGTTGATGAGATTTTGAGTCTTCTGTAATTTCTATAGACATCCATAATGTTTTCCAACTGGCAGATTTACAAACAGTAGCATCTGGAGACTCTGCTTAAGGGCTGCTTTAGCTGCCTGTTCAAAACTCTTTTAAAATTCAGGGATTACCAGCCTCTGGGATTTGGTACATGACTATCCATACCCTCACTGGCATCACAGCACGCTGACAGGAATCATATTTCTTTGCACAAATTATTCTGTTTGAAATGCAAAAAAAGAGAGACATTTAACAAAGTATTTGATGTAAGCAACAACATATCAGCAGCTTTTCATTGACTGCCTTCCCATCCCCAAACACATGAACCCTGAAGAGACAATGAGCAGAGGAACACCTCGGGTATTTATATTAACGTTAGTGTTTAGATCCCTGGGTTCATTTACCATCAGATACTTCTATTATCAGCAGGAGTTTTGCACTTTTCATTAGTGTTATGAGCTTAAATGAAGACGTAAAAAATGACAGATTTTTTGCACAGATGTGAATTATTGTGTGTTAGACATTCACCAACATAGCTATCCACCCAAAAACCCTTGTAACCCTTGTATGAGTAGAACCTTCTGGAACAGACTTGGTTTTTATACTTTTAATATTATTTTTGTGGTTTCATTCTAAAGTGACAAATTATATAGAGACAGAGAGAGTGAGAGAGGATGAGGCAAGCTAACAAAAGTCAAATGATGGATGTTGAAGTTATGGATATATATCTGAGAAAGAAATTCTGGTGGTTTTAAAATCGTGGCTCCTTTTTTTGTGTGTTTTTATGGCATCTAAAAATGGCAAATGCTATAAAGAGTTGTAACAATATATATTAAACATGCATATAGAAACAGCATTTACCCAAATCATGTCCCAACACTGCAGTGTCTGTCTGTAAATTCTGCCTATGACATGACAAAAAACAGAACACCAGCACTTTAAAACTTGAAAGATGTAAATACATTAAGTGGATTTAAAAAGGACAAACATGCTGTTTTAATCCACTGTCTGTCATGTTAGAAAAATGTATTCCCGTTTTGGAGCAGAAATATTAAACAAAACGATGAAATTTAACAACAGCCCAGTTAATGAAATGGGCAAAGTCAGCTGTTACTGATCTGTTCTACTACTGTGTAGATCCCTTCACACAACAGAGTTACACATGCTGCTAGGGTCAAAATATTTCAAGAGATATACTGGAATATATGTTTAAATATAAACAATAACAAATATCAACATTGATTTCAAAATGAATTTATGAATCTCATATTACGTCAATGTTACAAACTCCTGAAATACTGCATGGTTGTATGAGTAGCAGCCGTTGAAGCAACAGTACTACAAAATTCAGCAATAACTAACAAACAACACATCATCAACATTCACAAAATAAAAACAATGACACTCACACCCGGCCGTGTTCAATTCTTGATTCTGATTGGTCAAAGCACTTAAATGTCTGTCACATCAAATCAATCCACAGAAAGCTGTCCTGCACATTCCACCTCTCTTTTGACACTGTGGCAAAAACATCAGTTTCCGTCTCTTGTCCCTTCCTGTCTCACCCTGAAGGGTTTCTAATTTGCATAACCACTCGCTCACTATATGTTACCCCTTATTTAAAAGCACACTTCTTACAAAAAAAATGGTATTACATGGAATTTTAAAGTCACAACTTTCTTGAAATATTGCATTTCCCTGCAGGGGCATGAACTATCTAAATCAACGCCATACATGACATGATATGATCTCCACTTTATCTGCTGTGAACTTAAGCACAGGAAATTTAATGATGGTCTTTTGGTTCTCCTCAAAAATGCTCGTCTTTTTCAATATTGATTCAATGAGAAATTTTTCCAGCATCAAAGAAACAGATAAATTGTGAAGTTGTGACTGTAAGCAGATTAATGAACAGGTAGAAATGTGTGCCCTGTTTGCTTTTAAAGCAGATTGAGAGATCGTTTTGTGAACAAATCTAACTTTTATGCAAGTTGTCACCCAAATCTCTTCCAAAGGCTGCAAGCTTTCTTTTCATTATTTAATATTTAATCAGTTTCTACTTTGATATCCTGCCATGAAGTTCTGATATTAAAGATTCATGTTGGATATCATTAACTGTAAAGCCTTTAAAATGACCAAGATGTATAGTATAATGTGATCACTTCCTTACTCATCTCTATTTGATTTCCTGTTACTCGTTGAATAAAGTCAGCATCATCTCTTGTTGATGCTTTGCACTGCAGACAATAAAACAACTCAAGTTATTTCATCTCCTGGTTGTAATGCTCATAATCAGTTTCTCATGAGTCATATTTCAAACTTTGCAAATTCCAGAAGTAATTAGTCCTCTAGCAGTCATTATCTTTCCTTGTAATTGCATATTTAAATCCAGCACGGCCACATTTAAAAGCTCTGATCGGGCCCTGCATCTGCAGCCTCGGCTCGCAGCACAGAGGCCTCTCTCTGTGTACAGCGCTGAGTTCAGCTGCAGGTTCAAGTGAACTGATTTAAATTGTTGAATTATTGAGTTTTCAGCCCACAATCAGCAGCGTGGGCAACAGGATTTTGGATTTTGTGATTTAACGCTCATCAGCACTCGGAGTTGCAGCACTTCCTAAACTTTACCTGTAACCACTCTGCTGCTCTTTGACCTTTTTTAGCAATGAATGATATTTTTCTACACATTTTGCCAGCGATTCATTAAGCAGAGTTAAATGCAGGAGTTAGAAGTGCTCCAAATAGTTTCAGTGTAATTTTCTTCTGTTTTATGTGTCGTAATGGGCTGATAATGGACAACCAGGAGCAGGTTAGACCGGGCTGCAGGGTTCGATTAGTCTCGGTTTACCCCAGGTTAATCTGCAGCAAATTTTGTAGTTCAAAAATGACAGGCTAATTTTAAGGCATCCATAACCCAGATTAACTCAAAAAGTCTGTCCCAAATCACAAAGTTTTCCCGTAAGATGTTGGTGAAATGATTTCTGCTGCAGTGGATGGAGCTGGAGCTTTACATCAGTTGATGTAACAGCCATGTTTTCATAGTTTTTCTTTTTCCCACCAGAACTCACAGCAGTTTAGTCCTCTTTAAAAGCATCAAGAGGTAGACACAGCTGAAAAATGATGTTCACAGATGTATGAAATGTGTCTCTCAGAGAAGAGTAAATCATTGTCAAAGAGTGTCTTTGTGAAACCAGCCTTTGGGCTTCATTAGTCAACATTTATCTTGATTTAAAAACACATAATCTCTTTAAAAAAGCAAAAAGTGAATATCATTCTTCCTCCAGTGTAGGCTGGACATTTTCTGGGACATGTTTTCTTTTCTTCTATTTTAAAGTACAGCAGGGACTATTCTGAGCAAAGGTTTTCAGAATCCAGAGTGAAACATGGAGTGCAAATTGTGTGCTTAATCACGAATAAAGAAGGGACACTAAGATTGAGACAGATTTAATCCATTACTTAAAAAGCACACATCAAGGGTCAGATTCGGGGACTTTATTGGGTGGTAATCTCATGATTGTTACTTCATGCAAACAGGGTTAGGGTCAGGATGGAGTTGAATGTAAGTACTGCAAGTGTATAAACTGTTTGTTTATAAAAACATGAACCTACAAATTCTAGTCTTCTCAGTCTTTATGTTCCTGATTCACAATCCCCAAAGAACTGTCATGCTCTGCAGGGGGATTCTCTCTTGGAGCAGAGGGCGTGACATACTTCAAGATCAATTTCTCATACGATACGTGGGCCTATCCCATCACTTCTTGTTCTAGTGCTTCCGGACCCAATCGTTTCTTTGTTTTGGCTTTCTTTTCGCATATATTTACACAAACGGAATCAAGTGTTTGACACCACAGCTCTTCATGCTGATTTGACTCTTGTTATGCATGAAGAGACGCCTCAGAGTTAAAGGAAAGGTTCATATTTTTTCAAGTCTGCTTTACATCAGTACTCACATTCCAGTGTTACACACTGGTGGATGTGTGTATCCCTTCTGGTCCATACCTGCTGCAAAGCCATTTCTCAGGCATCTTAATTCACGTACTGGAGATCAAGGTAGACAACTGCCACCAATGAGTCCTGTAGTGTTGTAGTCAAGACCACATTAACCAAGACCAAGACATGTCCGAGACAAGAGTGCACTGAGACCAAGACAAGACCAAGACATTTAGGGATCGAGACCGAGTCAAGACCAAGACCAAGACCATATATATCAATGAAAAATCATCATGAGAGTTAATAAAATAAAAGACTTCAGTTTATTTTATTTAAGTTTGCTTTGAAAACTATTGACAGTAACAAACAAGGTTTGGTTTTGTCTTTGTTGCCTTTCTTTTGTCTCCTTAAGTTTAGTTTGTTCTCTTATCACAGTAATGACAGGGACACAGAGTGCATCAGTGGTGGTCTCGACCAGTCTTGATATAAAATACGGAGTCCGCCCAGTCTGAGACCGAGACAAGACCGAGTAAAAATGCTTTCAATTCCGAGACAAGACCGAGACGTGAAATAAGCGGCCTCGAGACCAAGACCGGTCTCGAGTACTACAACACTAGAGTCCGGTTCTGTTCATGGTTTCTGCCACGGAAATAAAATCAACAAATTAATAAAAGAAATTCCAAAAATGAGCATTACATAAGATGCATGCGTTTAGTTTGACTCTGACCTGCTGTAGCCTCTTGAGGCAGACAGCTGTTGCCAATGAGTCTGGTTCTGTTCATGGTTTCTGCCTGAGTTTTTACTGCTTCAGTTTCTTGCTTTAAGTAATATTGAGGGTTTTTTGTAGATGATATAAGAGTACATTCTAGATCTGATCCATTTATGGTTTTCTTTTTCTTTCATTTGGGGCTAAATAAATAAGTGATTGCAAATACCTGCTAAATAGCATGGACAGTGGTCATATTAGCCAAATACACCTGGGACAGGCAACTTTCTTTGTGTACTAGTGGCAAACAGAATGGTAATTCAAAACAACATGATGACTCATAGCAAAGTAATTTTGATATAATTAGGAGATGATGTAGTAGTTTTTGATACATCCTTAAGATAACAGGCAAAGTGTCCTGTAAGGAAGAATAGCCTGTTTATTTAAGCCTGAAATTTCCGGCACAAAGACTGTGATTGTTTTATGAATTATTTTGTCTCAGGCTGAAGAAAAACAGTATATTTTGTGCTCTCTTACTTTGACATTGAATCTCTCACCAGAGGTCTTTGCACACAATCTGTGCCTTTGCAAATGAAGCTGTCTGTCATGATAAATGTCTTCATGAGTCCAGACGTTGCCTTTACGCAGCGTTCTGAACTCTACACTGAGAATGATCAGTGGAGACATTTGAAGTTATTTCCACATCCTGAAGCTATTAACGGTAAAAGACTTCAACAACCGCTACATAAACGATATTTACCTACACATAAAACACAATATAGAGCTACTGCTACTTCCATACATTCAGCTCCACTTCAGCAGAGTGATGACTGTTCAAGATGAAAACATTTCATGTGTTAAAACGATCTGAAACTGGCTGTAAATGATCAAATCCAGTCATCATTAATCGAGATCCTGGGTCTGGTTCAGCTAAAAGCACATTGTCTATTGTCTCTACATTTTTATAGGGTGTTCCTATATCACCATTCCATTTATGTTGAACATCACTGTTGTCCCACATGTAGTGGAGTGAGTTAGTTAGTCTGTATTTGCATTTAAACTACTCAACTCAGGGTGATATATGCAGTTCTTGGCCTACAGGTACTAATGTGAAGTGCTCGTACTTTACTAGACTATTTTTATTTCATGTTATTATCCACTTCCACTTAACTTCAATTTTTAAAGATTAAAGAAGACTTAAATCAGCTAGACTACTTTTTACAGCTACTTAAAAAAGGTGTAATACACATGTATGGAAAGCTTTTAAAATTAGTATGTAGATTAAAATACCAAAAATACACAAGTATTCTTAAAGTAATCAATATTTGCCAGCTCCAGCAAACTGGTTATGAAACAGACTGAAATTAACAGTGATGTCTCTTAATGGCCTATGAAAGCAAAGACGACCATCAGCAATACGATTGGTAGGTGTCAGACCAGACAATTTAAAGCAAGGTGAAATAATAACCCTTATTTTCCTTTTTGAACAGCAAATGTTTAAAGTGAGTGATGCAGTTGACTGTGCAAAGAAAGCTGGATGACATTTTAGACTGAAAATGTGACTTACACATGTACAGGACAAGATTAGCAGAGAAAGAGCAGGTATAACTTTGTGCACAGGGGGCGCCAAAGTTAACACAGAAAGTTCCTGACATGAGCTTTAAGTTTCCATTGAATTAAGATATTCTTCAAGAAGCGTCACTCTTATTTCAAGAAACTTGGTTTGCACATTCTTAAAATGAGACATTTATATGGATTTGTCATGTGAACATGGCTTATGTTACAAAAACACTTCCTACGTTTTTTTTTTAGTAACTAAAATAATCAGTGTTTTTGAATAATGTGCAAGAAGGTAAAATTACTTTTCTACTACTACTAATTTTCTTTCACACACGTTTTAAAAATTCTCCTGCTGGACTCTCACTCACTGCTTTGACTGAATTTGAAGAACTTTTCCATCTCTGGAAACATACTCACATTTTCCAAGCTGCTAATACTGCACAGGCCTCAAAGTTAGTTCACATTTGCACATACAGTGACTCTGTGCTTTACAACTTTATGCAGTTCTCGTTGAACTCTAAACCTGCAATACATTATAATCAGAGCCATGTTTCAACACTGAATGTTGTTACTCTACTGTAATTTGCTAATAACTTCTGATGTCCCTAAAGTTGCTGTTGGTTGTCGTGATATAAACATCAGATTTTGAAGTCAACACTACCCGTAACCCCGCCCACAAAAGATTGTTGTGCGCGTTCTATGAGGAAGTAGTGGCTTCCCATCTAACCAGGGCGACTTAGTGGGTCCGCCACTCGACCAATCAGGACGGATGATTGGAGATTAGCTATGATTGGTCCATCATAATGGGAACGAGGCGAATAATAACATTGCTTGATACAAAGGCACTGGAAAATGCAGAGATTTCGCGATAGTCTCAAATTACTCCACTTACAGATGAGCACCGATGGTATGGCCTTTTATCCAAAACCCAGCAGAAAAAAAGTTATGTTTTTGACACCATTCCTACCAACAGCAGCTTTAAGCCTCATTCAACACAGATCTTGTTTCTTACAGCTTGATTTTTTGTGTCTTATTTACTCAAGGATCTAATAGTCCTTATGTTACACTTGGTCTAGTGTAGAGTGTGAAGAGATGGTCAAACAGCCATGACACATACACAGCTATGATTGGTGATCAATAAGTGATGAAATTGTTTTGTCTGAATCTTTTGTCCGGGCATGTGTCTGTCACTTCTATGCTTCAGTTAACCCCAATCAGCTGGTGCCAGACTGGGTATCGAACACTTTGTCTCATACACTACAGATAAATAACACACACTATCTGTCCACGCGAGTGTGTGTTTAACTCTCTGATGCTGAATCGATGCAACACCTCAGGGAGGACACAGTGGAAGAGGAGGGAGATGAAGGGGTCTTATGCCAGGCTCGTTCTTCACACTTTTTTTTTTAAAACTGAACTGGTGTGTGCGCAGTAATACCCGCTCATTAGGCGCGCGCGCAGGGCTCCTGGTTAATTCATCCTGGACTGTCACGAGCGTGTGTACGACCCCCGGGTAACACATAAATCACACGCGGAACCAACCGGCCGCGCGGCGAGCTGCATGCCCCAAACGCCGCTGATTTATCAACCAAATTACTGCGAGTCCTGCTCGGCCCTGCAACACTTTACCGAGGAAATCACCGACTAACCCCTGAGCGAACCGATTTATTGAAAAGCTGTCCCCCTCCACCTCCACATCCCCCCACCCCGTTTTCTGTGTCACCCCACTCATCTCTCACCGACTTAATTAAAATCTATCCCGTTGGCTCGTTGGCATTTATTACAACCACTGGGCTAATGAAACAAAGAGCACGACAAAACCAAAGCTGCTTTGTGCCCATAAACGTTCATTACACCACAACACACACACACACACACTCTGTCTGACGGGACTTATTGGCATTTAGACAAGGTGGGCTCATTGGTGTGCGTGTGTGTGTGTGAGTTTGTACAGCATCTACAGAAAAAGAGACAGAGGGTTGAGGAAACAGCAGGTTAACTCCTGTGTTTGTTGAATTTTAATCTTTGTGTTTGGGGTTCAAAAGTTAAAATAACTAAAAAATCATCATTTAAAATAATTTGAAACTAACAGGGGCGTGTCCAGACTTTTTAGACTGGGGTGGCCCCTCTGGGACTCTGGGCAGGGGGGCATGAAATATATTAACACGAACACACAAATGAGTATCATTAATCAACCCTTTCTGTCTCTACTATTCATATCTATTAAAATACTACAATTAAACTATCATACAGTTTTTACATGTATAATTCTTTAATTGCATCCTGAAAATCGTCTTTACTTAATTATTTAAGGACTCAAAAGCAATACTTTTGTTAAATGTGACATTTTTAAGCTCCTGCACACTAACTGCCAAAAATACACCTATTAGCATAATTTGGATGCTCACAAAATCGGATATTAATCCTGATTATTGTTGCCCAAAAATCTTGATAACGATATTTTTGCGATATTTATGGAAAATGTGCTATACAAAACAAGTCTACTTCAGGAAAGTCTTTACTTAAAGCTAGGGTTGGTAGTCTCGGAAAACTAGCATGAATTTGAATGTAGCATGTCCCCAGGACTCTGTCTAGCCCCTTCCCTCCCTCCCCTCGGAGCTCCTCCAAAACGACACTCCTGCTCACATGCACGAGCGCCGCTGATTCATGACCATATGATCGTGACTGATTCAAAACCGGTCTTCAGCACATCGTTTGTGTTTTGCACTACGTCAACTCATGTCTCACTCAGCGGTAAGAAAACACAAAAACATTATCAAAGTGAAAGTTAAAAACACAAACAAACATGAAATGTACGCTTTGCATGAGGCGGGCAGAACGGCAGGACAGGATTTGATTGGTTTCATAATTTGGCTCCTGATGGCAGGGATTGGTTGGTGTTTTCCCAGGTTTACTCCGGCTGTAGATTGCAGCTTTTTTCCCATTCTTTTTTAAGAACACATTATGTATTGATTGCCATCGGGACATTTTAACCAGTATAACAAAAAGTGTATCTAAATCTGACTACCAACCCCAGCTTTAACATGAACACACAAATGAGTATCATTCATCAACCCTTTCTGTCTCTACTATTCATATCTACTAAACTACTAAAACTAAACTATCATACAGTTTTTACATGTTTAATTCTTTAATTGTATCATAAAAATCATCTTTACTTAATTATTTAAGCACTCAAAAAGAATACTTTTGTTAAACGTGACATTTTTAAGCTCCTGCACACTAACTGCCAAAAATACACCAACAGCATCATTTGGACATGTTTTTCAAATAAATGTATTTTCACAACTGGACACATTTTTTGATGGAGAGTTTCTGCTCCTATATGCCTGTCTGATGAAACAAATGTAGTACGTATTTTTCTACAATTGTCTGTCACAAAATCAGATTTTAACCTCTTTAAAATCTTGATAATTATATTTTTGCGATATTCATAGAAAATGTGCAATAAAAACAACAGTCTACTTCAGGAAAGGGAAGACAAAGGTAGAGTGAAACAATGTACTAATAAACATGGTTGACTTACATACATGTTATCATGTAACGTGTTCTGAGATAACATAAGTTATGAATTGACGCTTTATAAAGATCGATTGATCAAAGTTTTGTTTTATCCACATTGTCAACCCTGTGACACAAACTCTTTCTAAACCTCACTTTCTTCTTCTGCATGTTTGATGTGTTCCATGTTGTCCACAAACAGTCTTTTTTAGGAAATCCAAAAAAACTCCTTGACTGGTGAGGAAACTTTTGAGTGCAGGCAGAGAACCTCGCTTTCATCTTTCATCTCCTCAGTGGAAACTACACACTGCAGTAAAGGCTCACTAGCTAGCTGGTTACCAAGTCGTCTTCTTCTACTGCTGCTCTGTTTATTGGTGGGTGTCAACCAGCGTAAAGAGCAACTACTGCCCCAACCAAATAGTTAGATGGATAACTATTATATGCTCATTTTTGGCACAACATCTATTTCATTTCTTAATAAGAAGTTATCATGAATGCAGACACGGCAGCCCTAATTTGGAGTACCAAGACTAGAAAATGGGGTTTTTGAAATGCAAAGAAAGCAACAGTCCAAGTCAACTCTAACATGAGTTTCACCTCTACCACCCCTGACAACAAACCCAATAGGCAGAAACATGTATCAGCGAACCCCTGCCTGTGATCAAATGGGACAACATGGTGACGGAATAACACTATATTTTATGTATTTGTTTACAAGCTATAAATTAACAACACTTTCCTCTGTTGGCTAAAAGTATCTTTCTATTACAAAGCTTGAAACAGTATTTGAAATAGAGATTGCTATAAAACTCTGAACACCAGCCACATGTAAGTTTATGGACTTATGTCATGTTTGGAGACTCTGAGACCTCAAACAGAAGTAATGCAGCTTTCTCCAGATTTTAAGCAGTCTTCTTAAAATGAGTCAGTTGAATAAAAGTTTCTGGGTTTGATTACAGAGCTTTGAAAGAGTCTCCAAGAGCCCACACAGAACCCAAGGTGTAAAAATAAAACTCTCCAATGTGAATAAGAAATTTGTCTCTCAGGCTAAAGAAGTTGCAAATGTTCTCAAATAAGTTTTGAACTAATTTAGGATTATTTTAGAGTTTAAAAGTTTCATTGTTTTTAAGAGCTTTGTGATCATCAGCTAATTCAGTTCTGTTGAATACATTAGAAGGAAAATAATGTTTTACATCTATAGCATTTAAAAGCAGCAAAAGTGTATCATTGATCTCACTTTAGAAGTTTGGGTGAAAAAAATGTTAGATGTAGGCGTCCACTTTTCCAAAGCTTTGATTTACATCTCTTGGTCTTCAGTGTTGATTACCCGTTACACTATCCACTTTATTTTAAAGCCACTTCTACAAAGCATGGTTTCAATGACCCGTGCTGTCCAGTAGTGAAATATGCAAGTAAGAGCACCCTGTTGTGAATGTTTAAGGCCTCTTTGTAAGTATATGTTTGAACAACATTAGACCCAGAGTGTATTTTAAGCCTGTCACTATCTGAATCATCGACCTGCCATATTAAAGCATCCCATTTGACTTAAACCATCATGATCTTAAAGAGCCCAGTGTTGTCTGTAACATGGGTCTAGCTGCACTGTATATCAGCATATATCTGGTTTATAGATCTAGCAGGTCTAACAGGATCCTCAGTGTGTGATATTGGCTGCAGGCCCGTTCAATCTGGATCAAAGACTAAACCTTGAAGACAAAAGCTGCTCATTTACTCTGAAGGAGGAGGTGATGGAGAGTCAGGGGGCTGGAGTTGGAGGAGGTGGTGTGGGGGGGGGGTTAAAGCCTAATAGCGCCTTGAAATTAAGTTGATGATTAATTGTGCAAATTTGTTTCTATTAAATAAGAATAACACGTCTTGAAGAACTCAATTAGTGTTAATTAATCCTGCCTCTAAACTGCGTCTAAATATGACGCGCGCGGTTTGGAGGACTTTCTCTTCTTCTCTGATATTATTTCTCTGATTCTTTCTAACCTCGGGGTCTTTTTCTTCTTCGCTTTTGGAGGCTGGGCAGCCATTGCACTCTCTCCTCCTCTCCTCTCTCCTTTTTTTTTTTTCTTGCCTCCTCTTGAGAATTGGAAATGGGGGATGGAGACGGGGAATGTGGAAGGTGCTAAATTAGCTGGCTGATCCGCGCTCATTGCCGCATACACATCCCCCTATTACCGCGCCCTGGCGCCGCTTAATATTCCGGGCATGGCGGGCGCGTCTAGATAGCAGATTTATCAAATGGGAAAATGAATGTATGATGATCAGTTAAATTGAAAATCAGCGCCCGGGTGACAGGCCGCGCTGACACCTCGGTAATTAGAAAGAAAAATGATGGCGTCCGAATGCATAATAGAGCAAAAACAATTTACGCTATCCCCCCACGCCGTAATGATCGCGCGCTCAAATTGAAAATTTCTCCCGGTTGAAATTGAATTCATAAAGTGTGATGCATGAGCGGCACGGACACAGCAGGAGGGCCGGACCGGGCCAGGCTCGGTTTGATCGATTGGTCGTTTGTGTTGGTGCCACTGAAACACCCTCCTTTCTTTTCTCCCCTCTCTCTCTCTCTCTCTCTCTCTCTCTCTCTCTCTCTTCATCCTCTCACCCACTGACTCACCCTTTTCCACTCAGAGTTTAACCAAGGATTCATTTTGCACCCCCAAGAATATAGGTAGGCCTTAAACTCACTATTAAAGCCTAGTTTTGCATTTGAAACAAACATTTGTTTCAGATCTAAAGAAATGAATTGCCTCTTTTCTGTATAGAGATTGAAGCTTTGTTTCATCCTTCAGTCTTTTTCAGAGACATACAACCAGTGAGACAGTCTTCAAAAGGTGCTGAAAATCTTATTATAGCTCTAGAACACCTTTCTGCAGGACCAGCATAATCTACTGACTTCCAGTCACTAAAGGTTAATCTTGGGGTCATATGATCTTTATTTAATTATTAAGTAAAGCCAAAGACATAGGCAACATGTCTCTGATTTTAAGGCCTTCAATAAGCCAGAAGATCTGAACCAAACACTATGAATACTGTGAGATATTTCATTAAATACACAGATTATAGATTATTTCCATTTACACCCCTCTTGTTTCCCTGGATGTTGTGGATGTAAAGGATCAGATGTGACACTCTTTGTCCAAAGCTTTTTGTCAGTAAAGTGGTCCCCTTCTTGTTTTTTCTCCAGTTTGTTTCATTAAATATTTGAATAAGTTACTCATAATCAAAAACAAAGAGGCTTAGACGGGCTCCTGTTCCTCACTCACCGTAAAGGCCTTACTGGAGGGGATCAAACCTGTATTTTTCTAATTAATCGCACTCTTGAAACCAACCGGTTATAATGAAGCGTTTCGCCCTCCAAAAAAAGAGCGAGAGAATAAAAGTAGAAATTTCACAGCGCGCGCGCGGAATGAACGATTTAATGTGATTGTTTCGGTCGAAGGGGACGTTTCCTAAGGCCTTATGGGAAAATAATGTCCTTATGAATTAAATAATAGGGTTATTACTTTCATTGATTTTAGCTGTCTGGGAATTTAGTGTTGAGCTCGGGTCTTAACCCATCCTCCTCCTCGTGCTGTTTTTCACTCTCGCTCCCTCCTCGCGCTCTTGTCTAATTATTTTCCTATAAGCCCCCCGCTTCCTTCAGCGCAAATAGCAGAGTCACTGAGCGAAAATTATGTAAATATTATTAAAGGGACTCAGGCACGGAAATTCATTTTAGGTCGGCACAGCAAAGTAAAGCTCTGTCCCTCGGATCCGCCTCAATTTATTTGCAAATAAAGGCGAGGTGACCGGGAGGGATCAGGGATATTTAGCCGGCCTGTCAACACGGCTCCTCCGCGCGCTGCCTCGCCAGAATTAATGGTTTTAATAATTGGGATTTCAGTTTCCGGGGAATTGGTGGCGTTTACACTTCATAAGCTAAACACACTCTTTCTTAAAGGGTGGAGCGCGCACGTCTAGTGCGTGCACGTAGGGGGGCACACACCTGCACAGTTAAGTAGAAACTGGCTTTTCTTCTGCTCCTAATTCAGCCATCCTTCACTTTCTATTCCTCCTGCAGTGGCGGAGGAAGGGGGTGACCAGGGGTAGGCCATGGCCACCTCTGAAAACTGATTGGTCACCCCTGTGGCCACCCTGAAATTCTTAAACATGATTGGCTATTTTCCATGTCAGAGGCATTACTTATACTTAAATCAGCTGTTGTGTTGTTGTGTTTCAACAAGCTGCAGAGACAATAGTTTCTTTGCATTTGAATATTATTTTTTGTTGATGCTTTGATTTTAGACAATCATCTTCATTTTGAGTCTGTAAAGAGTTCAGTTCAGCAGATTTAAATGTTGACATTCTGTCGAGTTACATTTTTAATGTCAACGTTAGACATCTACAAAAATTCTAACATTTATTAAATTATTTTATAAAAAGAAGTTAAAGTAGATGTGATTATTGGAAGTAACCCTCTTAGGTTTGGGGTAAACCCCTAATGTTTTCCATGCCTGGCCACCCCTTCAACAATCAGTGCCCCAGTTTGGGCACCCAAGTCAAAACTGTCTGGCTACGCCACTGTTCCTCCTGCCTTACTTTTTTATGAGCTCAGCCAACAATTGGTCCAAAATATTATTATTAATGCAAGCCTGGAACATCACTTTACACTTCATAAGCTAAACACACTTTTCTTAAAGGTGGAGCGCGCACGTCTGGGTGCGTGCACGTGGGGGCACACACCTGCACAGTTAAGTAGAAACTGGCTTTTCTTCTGCTCCTAATTCAGCCATTCTTCACTTTCTATTCCTCCTGCCTTACTTTTTTATGAGCTCAGCCAACAATTGGTCAAAAATATTATTATTAATGCAAGCCTGGAACATCACTCCCCCCCTCCTCCTCCTCCTCCTCCTCCTCCTCCTCCTCTTCCTCTCTCCCTCTTCCTCCCCTATATCTTTATCTGTCTCCCCCCGGGGGACTCACAGTCCTATTAGAACAAATGACGAGGGGCCCAGGCGCTTTTGTAAAAAGGCGCAGGCAGACGGGAGCGCGCCTGTCCTATTATGTGCGACACATGATCAATAGGGCGATAACGCAGCAACATCAATATAAGCGACAGAACAATGAGGGATATCATCGAACATCTATCTTAATATAGCCGACTACAAGGGCCGTCTGACAACCGCGGCAGCTCATGAAAATTCCGCCCCACGAATCAGGCACCATCTCATCCGCCTCCTCCCCGCGCTCAATAGACTATGCGCCCTCACGCGCTCCTCCCCGCTTGCAAACACGCACACATACACGCTGCAGCTGGCGAGGCTATTATTTTCCCATTTCAATTTGACACCCCTGCCTTTCATGCTAATTCTATTATTGTAGGAAGTTTATGTGATTCCATATCACTAGAAATCGGTAATGTCTAATAACCCTTTGGGCTGGAAGGAGGGGAAAAAAACTGCCTCGAGACCCGCGCGGCAGCCAGTGGGAAAATAATTACTTTCATATCAAAACTCAGCAGGAGGCGCAGGGTCCTATAGCCCGCGGCCACTAACCTCATTCCAGCTCGGCCTTTCAAATGAATAAATTTGTTAAAGCAATAAATACAAACAGCCAGACGGACTTAAAGCTGCAGCTCCGGCTCACTACACACAGGAAAAAGAGGATTTATCTGCTGTAACACGACAAAACTCCAGCAGCCATGATCCAAGGTTCACCACACAGAAACCTCACCCTCTTTTTTTTTTTGTGCCACCTTTCTCCCCCTCTTCAATATGCTCCTGGAAAGACAGGGAATCAATTTAAACAATAACTTTATTTATCAAAATGTGTACATATAAATATTTTCTCGTTTTTACAATATCTGAGGATTTTTGTTGTGTGTGAGATGTTCATTGTGGCCGATGTTTTTCTTACAAGTTGGTCACCAAAAAAGAGAGAAAGAACCTGCTTCTAAAAGGTGTTTATATGAGGACGACCACAGCTTTCCTGTCTGTGGCCATCTGGATTGATCACACATCATGATTAAAAAATAGATGAGAATTAAGTCTCCTGATTCCTGATATGTTTTCGAGTGTCTCAGCAGAGCTTTGGGAATGTTTGACTAGTCGGAGCGCTGTTCCTGGTCCTTTGTTTATGTTTGCTCCTTGCAAAGTGTTAGTCCATATCGACATCCTCTCCATCTGTTCCGGGTGTTTCTTGACAGTCTGTGTTTGCCTCGAGACGCTCAGAGAGGTCTGGAGACGCTCGCTCCTCTCTTACACACTTCTCTTTCAGCTCGGAAGATTGGCAGCCACTGGTCCGAACTTTCAGACTCGTCTCCTCGCTAATGTCTCTGGACTGTGAGGAGGTCAGCCTGGCCAGAGCCATGCTGTTTTGTGGAGGAGAAACAGGAAATCTAACTCCACACTCCTCCGCCTCTGCTCCCTCCGCTCTATTGCTTACGTGATTGTGTTGATTCTGTGTGTTCTGCTCCGTATGATCCGAGTTTAGAGGCTTAGGGACAAAGCCGGAGAGGTCAGAGGGAGCAGGGCTGGCTTCGCTCGGCACACACCTCTGTCCCAGCCTGTCCTGACATGGTGAGGCCTTGAGGGCAGTTTGGGGCACAAGAAAACCCAAGGGCTGATGGGTAATGGGGTAAAGCAGGAAGTGACCTTTCCCCACCAGAGTTCTCTGACCAGGCAGCGAAGGGAAGTCCAGCGGAGGTTTACGTCTTGGCGTGGCGTCGGAGAGGAGGCTCTCCACGCTGAAGGGGTTGCGTTTCTGCAGGGCAGAGGACCTCGGGCCTCCGGGGCTGGAGCTGTGCATGCTGCCCGGAGAAACCTGCTCCGGCTCTCCTGCTGTTCTTTGGTTTTGGTGGTTTTGAAGTTGGCTGAAGTTGTGTCGTGTTTGGTCGCAGCTGGATTCAGTCGGGTGTCCTCCTGCACCCTTATTTGCTGGCAGTTCGATGTGGATAGTCCCATTGACGCTTGGCGTCGGCTGCTCACTGTCTGTGAACTGGGAGACGCCGCTGTCGCTCTCGGAGCCTCCGGGCGTGTGGAAGCTGTCGCCATTGAGGAGTTTGTTCTGGGACTTCAGCAGCTTCCTCTCCTGTTTTCGCTTCTTCTTCTCGGCCCGCTCGTGTTCCCTGCGCCGGATCTCCTCGGGGTCCATGGGCTCGCCGCTGCACGTAGTTGGGTGTGAGTTGTGAGCGGGCCGGCCTGGGCCTTTCTTTGTGTTCTCTTTTTTTCTCCATTTAGCACGCCGGTTCTGAAACCAAACCTGTGCAAACAAAGAAATACAGACACATTAAACACACGTACTTACTTACACATGTTTATAAGATCACGTGAGACGGTTTTTGTTTGAAATCTTTTTCCAATCAAGTCTAAATTTGTTAAAAAAACATCCGCAGGGACAAATATTTGCTCTGATTATTTCTTATCAGTCTGTTTTGTCAGTTCCGTTGGATTAAAGGACTAAATGAGTTGATTAATGGATTAGATGATTACCAAAAAATTAATGCTAAACCATTTGAATCATTTATCATTTGGGAAGTCTCCCCTCTAACACAGAACACTGATCTTAAATCAACTAACCCTTTCAAAATAAAGGTTAAAATAGTTCCTTGATTCAGCTTCTCTTTCATGGTGGGGATTTCCTGTTTTTTGGATTGTTTCACTTTAATTCAAATATCTTTGTGTTTTGGGCTGTTGTGAGGTCAAAAAAAGTTGTTATAAATCATGACTAAATTCATCAACAGTCAACATAATTTCTATCTGCTGAAATAGCTGGGACAAGAGTGACATAGTAAAATGATAATTAGATTAATTTAGGCCTGTACACATCTTTCTTGCCTCAAAGTCTGAAGGGAAGTCCAGTATCCCTTCAATAAATATCACCATGGAGACCCTAATGTCCACAGCTGTGGAGATCATCTGATTAAATCTATTGATTTTTTTGTGATAATTTTGTAGGTCTGGTTAAATTTCCATGAGAGAGATTCTCAAAACGTTCATATTATTAGAGGAAGTTAATACACTGAAGCAGGCTGTAGATAATATGTCAGCCCTGGTGTGTTAAACAGCCTCAGACAACAACAGAGCTCACACCTGCCATGATAATAAATCAGTGTCAAACATGGTATCAGATGTTTTAAAGACAAAACCATCCTGCCTTCAAATCCAAACAAATTCCACAAAGCCCTAAAACAAGTGATTCTCTGCCCCGCCTGCCTGCCTGCCTGCCTGTCTGAGTCTGTGTTTACAGCAGATTTAAGCACGTTAAGAGAAGTCTACATTACAGGTTAACAGGTCACAGAGGTGGAGCAGCAGATGCACACATGTGCTGGTGTTAATTACCAATGAGCCTGATCGCCATTTACGTTTAATTGCACCGCAGCTAAAGCAGTAATATCCCGTGTGCGTGGATCCTTCCACACCCAGAACTGCGCTCTTATGGGGCTTTACACCGAGCCAACACTGGGACCTTCCCCCGCCTGAGAGCGCTCGTGCCCGGCCTCTGGGCGCGCTCAGGGCCGCATGTTGGGCGCTGATAACGGCAGGAGTTTAGCATGCAGAAGTAGGATCGGCGCACGTTGCATAATGCTGACGGGACATCAACATCATGTGCGACAAAGGGCGCTTCTTATGAATTGTTAATGTTGGTGATATCTTTCGCCCGCAAACCCGCTGATAAAGGAGCGTTAAGCAGCTTGAGGGAACAATAATCTGAGGTTTAGGAGCGAAATCCCCAAACAACATCCAGCAGCGTGTGTGCAGCTTTCACTTCATGCAACCAGGCATGAGTGTGTGTGTGTGTGTGTGTGTGTGTGTGTGCATCATTTAAAAAACTGATACATGTTAAATTACACTGAATATCATCAACACATGTACAGATTTTACATACAGAGCAAATGATGCGCAATATTTGTGTCTATAATATAATAATAACGACTTAAACTCACTGGAGCCTTTATGCTATTTAAAATTATATTATTATCATCTAATTAAATAAACCTTCCACAGTTAACATGAAACATTTCTGCCTCATGACAATTATAATTAGATATATACATTTTCTCTTAAAATTATTTCACCTCCTGTTTAATTATTTTTATTATTATTACTACTGTTATTAATATTATTATAAATGTATCTAAAGCAATGTAAAAACAGTGTTTAAACATTACATTTATACCACTGCAACATGGGTTAAAATAGGTGTCTACTTGAACAAGCATCCCTACCAATTCAAAATGATTAATACTATAGTTAATTAATAATAATAATAATAATAATAATAATAATAACAATAATGGATCTAATTAAATAAATACAATTGTTTTAATTATCCCAGACCTAAGCTAGATAAAAAAAAGCCTTAACTGTAATAATGGTATATATATATGGGGCTTTTTTTTAAATAAGGGTTAAAAATGATGGTAAAAGAGAGATGGGTAAAGAAGAGTAGTTACCCTTTCCCTCTTGGTTTGCTCAGTAACTAGCCTTGTTTTTATTAACCCATAAATCAATAGGTTACCTCCATGCATAATTCAAAAGAACCTTTATTGATGCTTTGATAATTGACAAATAGGGATGTGAGTGAGGAGCAGGCCTCCATGGGTCATCACCAAACAAACAACTGATGTCTGATATGATTCATGAATTTTGAGGTGTAAAAATAATTAAACTGCTTCTAAACGAATCAGAAAGAGTCTCTCGCTTTCTCCATCAACAGTTGAGCTACTGAGTCTGTGCTTTAAAAAAAATATTTAATCCGTTTACTGTCTTTACCTGAACCCTGGACTCCACGAGGTCGAGCCTGAGCGCGAGCGCCTCCCGCATGAACACATCCGGATAGTGACTCTCGTTGAAAGCCTTCTCGAGCTCCTCCAGCTGCCACCCGGTGAAATTAGTCCTCGTGCGTCTCCGTTTGCAACCGGGACTGTCCTTATCCGGGTCCCCCGAATCTGCAACGTGTGTGTATGTGTGTTTGTTTAGATGTGTGTGTGTGTTTGTGAGTGTGCGTGTGTGTGTGTATGGGTGAGAGAGAGGAGAGAGTGTCATGTCAGAACAGGCTTTCATAGCACCACTTTGGTGTCAAACTGACCACTGACATATTTATCTTAATGACTTACTTTCTACTTTACTTTAATATGATGTGCTTAATTATTTATTTAATTAAGGCCTTAAAGACACATACTTTTATTCAACAAATAACAACAGTCCACAACACATATCTACTAAATTATCATTGGACCATGAAGCCAAAGACTCCAATATCAGTTTAATCGAGATTGATTACTTGCTATTTGTGCATTTTTACCCTCAGTTTTCTAGTAAAATTATCCAAAATAAGCCTATACATACCACTTTTTATTTCCCTTTAAATTACATCGGATCCAAAACTTTTCAGCCACATATTTTGTGGCTGCTGCTTTCTTTCTCGTTCCAAATCAGCAGCCAAACACTAAAAAAAATGTTATATTTCGCTTAAAAGTAACTAAAATGCCTTTATTTCCCATTAAAAATACAGCTGCCTATATATTTGTGATAGGCTATTTTCAATTATTATGCAGGTTATTATTTCTCAGCTGATCTTTTCATGAAACATGAGACAAAGAGGGGTCGGCCTACCTGAGAGTTTGAACCCCTGGCTGTCTGGTGAGAGCAGCGGGTTGGAGTTGACCACAGAGGCCGAGCATGAGCCGTTAAGTAATCCGTCTATAGAGAAGGGGACAGCGGCCGCGGACTGCAGCTGGTGCCCAGTGGCGAGCTCGTAGATGTGCTGGTGGTGGTGGTGGGGGTGATGATGGGGACCAAGCGCGTACGGGAAGCCCACCAGCCCGCCCAAGGAGCCTCCGAACTGGGCGTGAGGATGCTCGAGGACCCGACTGTCCATGCTCGCCCGGGCTGCAGCGGCGGGGCCGAAGTGAAGATGCAGAGGGAGGCAGTGTGGCTGAACATGCAGTCAGGAAAAAAAGAAAGTCAGGGAGGAAGAGGAAGAGGAGGAGGAGGAGGAGGTGAAGGCGGAGGGGGAGAGAAGGGGAACCCAGGCAGACGGCCGTCTCCCGCGGCCACGGTTCAGTCTGATGTGAGGCGGATGAGTCCGGGCTGCACGAGGTATTTCACGTTTACAGTCCAGCCGAGATGTCAACCCTGCGCTTTCTCTCCGCGAGCCAGCTCATTAGGACTCCTCCATCTGCTCGCGGGACCAATAAGAAGCGTTAATCGTCCCGTGACGTCAGAGACGCGGTTAATGGAGAAGGCATAGCACGAGGAAAAAGAGAGAAAGAGAGAAAGAGAGAGAGAGAGAGGGGTTTTTTTTCTTTTCCGGATCGATGGCTAATTACACCTGGCGCGCGACTTTAACTCAGCCCTGTCAAAACAATGAAGACAGGGCGAAACCCGCGCGTGGGAACAGGCACGTGATTGACAGAGCGACTAAATCATATTATCTGGATTATTGCATGCATTATTATTATTTTTTCATTCACTTTTTCTAACTTCAAAAGCGACCAGTCTTTCTTTTTTTCAGTATCTCTTCTCCGCCCGTGCGTGGGTGCGTGTGTGCAGGGGCGTGTCCAGAACTTTTGACCGGGGTGGCCCAACTGAGGCTCTCATATAGGCAGGGGTGGCCAGTGCATTTACAAATAAATAACATTTACCCTTTCTGTCTGTACAACCTGTTACGTTGCGGGTCAAATCCTTTAAAGTTCAAAAATCTAAAAAGAAAGTTTCAATAAAATGAAAAAAATTCTAAATGAAAAATAAACAAAAATCTAAGTCATGTAAAACTACCGTATTTATATTTAGGTCTTTCCAATGTACATTAAAAAAAAGTTTTAAAATGAATTTTCATAAAAAACAAGTGAGTTATCCTCATTGAACCATGCTATTGATTTAAATGGTATGTAATGGAGTTAATAATGAGATTAAAATTATGTTTTGGGGGATTTTATGGGGGTTCTGACACTTTTAGATAATTAAATACGCCCGGGTCAAGTTGACCCAGCAACATTAGTGCTGTTCCTGAGAAACAAACATAACTTAAACCGTAGTTATTTTCCTTTTGATTAAAAAAAAAATGACAAAGTGGCATAAATCTTCTAATCTTAATTCTTTAAGGACTTTAAAAGATGTTTTTTTAAAGTCACATTTGAGGGCACTAATAAAGAAATCTACTGTCAGCCTTTTAACTCATCCCTAATTATAGACTTTAACAGAAACCCCACCTCTGACAAGGCAAACAGCCAATCATAGTTTAGGATTTTGGGGTGGCCCCTGGAGTGACCCATTGGATTTTAAGGGGTGCCAGTGCCACCCTTGGCCACCCCTCTGGACACGCCACTACTTGTGAGCTCTGGCTTGCTCTGCTTGTGTGAGTGTTGAACAGGGGCATTCGGGGCCAGATTGATCCAATAACAGCGCCTTTATCATCCCCCCTTTTTCCTGAGCTGTCACATCGCATTTTAAACTACAAGCCTCTCTCCATCTCCCAGACACACACACACACACACACACACACACACACACACACACACATACACATACACACACTCACACCGTATCCAATGTGAGGCATCCTTTCAAAGCCAAACTCCGCATCATTATCTCGATTTTTCACCTGAGCAGCTTACACCCATGTTTAGTTGTAAATGACGAAGCAAGTGGGTTGTACACGACGTGACGTTTCCAAGAATCCAATACTCGCACGTGCTCCATTCAGCCTTCACTCTGCATGTTGCCTTACATGAGTTAACCATTCAGGGCAGGAATCCATTGCATTTAAAGCATTTAGCTGGTTTCCCCAATCAAGTCTATGGGAAGTAAAATAAAAGGCATGAGTCAAAAATGTTTTTTGAACCTAAAACTTATAACCCAGAATTATTTGTAACACTAAAGAAGAATGAAATAAACCTCATGTATCTATATTTAGCGTTTAAATGATATTCAGGGTTGAAGATATCAAGTACATTGAATTAAACCTCAAAATAAATCACCCTATGGTCCATTTAGTTATTTCTAGTGTTTTTATTCACATCACATGGGACCTGGGAGAACTCCACCTGCTGATGAAGATCATGTAATGTTACCTTAAAGCTCCACAGATCTACATAAGGTCCTGAATAAACCTTCAACTCAATTGTTAACCTATTAAGACTCAAAACAACTTGGCTGTAGGGATGTAAGGATACACTCAATTTAAATAACTATTATTTTATATTAATTCTCAGATATGGACAGTGATGTAACTCAAATAAAACCACTGCACACTTCTTTTCAGCACCTTGCAAAAAAACCTAAAAATGACCGTACAAAAAAAACCTTGTTGGAACATTTCAGAACAATTATAAATAAATCGAAAGTGAACGACTCCCAAATGAAAGTATTAGATATTAAAACAAATGAAGACAATCTCTTTAAATAAACAAAAGTGCAGCTTATGCTCTGGGCTTGGAATTTACATTTTTTTCTTCAGGAATTTCAGGGAAAGCCAAAATACCTCAGACTTGAAACACAAAGGTGCATCCTGAACTGCTTGGTCTTCACCTGCTGCCTCCATGTCTGTTACGCTCAACTCAGCGAGTGACGAGAGAGCAGCGCAAGAGACTGAGGTTGAACAAGCAGAGTGAAATGCAGATAGCGCCTTCTACTGTTTAAAAATAAAATCCCAATACAAATTTTGTTGAATCGATTTTAAATCCACCCTTATTTGTATTGATTCTTTACGTCATGTGATACATCCTTACATCCCTACTTGGCTGCCTCAAAAATGCACTGTTCTACTTAAAAATGTGGCAGATATGGCAATAACACATTGGTATACAATATACAAATGCATTGACTCTGATAAATCAATGTTTTGGCAACCCATTAAAGTGAAAAAGTGAATATCAACCTACACTCACTTCATGTTAAAGCATATTAATAGTGGTCTTTTTTGCTAAATTAACAACCAAATACACAAATCAATAAATAACATCTTAGAATAAAATGTCAGCGATGTAGAGAACTTCAAATGTAAATACCCAGAGAAAGGATTCATACTCGATGTTAAGTCCTGGCCTCAGTGTTTGATCCTGACAATAGTGCTATGTGTCCAAATCCTGCCTTCAGTGATCGATCCATTGTATTGCTAGATAGATTAATTATGAGTTTACACATCACTTGGAAAAAATGATTCCTCCCAAATCTGTATCTCCATGTCCGGTGTTTCAATCATTGTATTAAATCAGACCGAGCTTTGCAAGTTGACTGGAGTGATCATAATACTACAAACAGGCAGGTGAGGCAGGGGTTGTTTTGTGGTTAGCAAAGCCTGTTGTATTTTTTTTAATACCTTTAATAGGCACTTCAGATTAAAGCCAATTTTACTCAAGTTTGTGTTCCTTTAAGTGCCGTGCCTCTTCTGTTAATGATGCTCTCCTTTGTATAATATCAACCACACAATGTACACAAAGCCTTTAAAGGCACAGAGTCACAGTCGCTGGTGATTAGCAGTAGAAAAAAGCAGGCAGAAGGGACATAGAGGGCCCCGGTGGCGTTAAGTAAACAACTATCATTGCTCCACCACGTCCAGTTAGAGAAAGGTAGCTCATTAGTCAGAACACCAGGTATAACAATGAACTGGACTTGTTAATGTGGACATCATTTTTACTCGCCTCCTTAAAAAGACACTCAAAATTAAAGTACTGTCCATAATAATGTTAGAGAATGGGATAAAATCAGCCCTTATAGAAAACAGGGCCAATGAGGAGAGCCCTTAAGGATAGTGTCTAATAATGCAGTTGGGTCAAAGTGTTCAGATTTCTAAAAGTGATGGTGTTACCTTCACATTAAAAGGCAGAGGGAGTTTTATGTGTGGGCCCTCTGGATGGGAAAACAAGGATTAACTGTGTGACTGTGCAGGTTCTTTTAAGATGACCTGCAGGTGGAGGCAAAAATTGCTCCTCTTCAAATGAGAGTGTATGCTCATGTTAATGAAGATGTCACTGGATAGAGTTACGGAAAAACACTTAAGTAGCAAATGAGCATAGCATATGTAATTAGTATCCATGCATTTTTTAATTAAAGAGGATTCCCTTAATCACGACTAAAGCTGGGGTTAGAGCTCTCCAGGCTGCACCAGGGTTGCTCAGATATGTTGCCACTATGGTTCTTTTTACTCTTATATTTAGTACAATACTTTTCTGTTTCAAGTCATCTTATGATGATCTTATCTGGAACCTCCAATGTGGAAAAATAAAGCCAAGTGCTAAAAACTGCAGTTCCTCGAATATCCACTTGAGGCTGGTTCCAATAGGTCAGAAGACCTGTTAACACTCATGTTCAAACACACGTCTTTACAGCAGAAATTAGCATGTTAACAGCCTGGTACAAAAAATACGTCCAACATTCTCAACGCTGCCATAGCCAGACTCCAGACAGACAACCAGAGTGCCCTCTTCCTGATCTCTGGGGCCTTCAACCATTTATTTTCTACATAGCATATTCTGTCTTCTGCAAATACTTTTGTTATCATTATTGTCATTGTATTTGTATTTATATCTTATTAATTACTTCTTCTATTAATATTATTTGATATTCTTAATTATTGTGTATAGGAGCAATTTTAATGACTGAATTTCCCCCCAGGATGAATAAAGTATTTCTAATCTAATAATTAGGCACAATAAGGGACGTGGTTGACAGGAGAGCACACCAGTAGTTAGTCAGGTAGTTAGCTAAAGGCCTGCCTCAACTCCGCCTCTTTGCCTGCTGCTTGAATGACCAAAATTTAGGTTGAGTCAGCATTTCCTATATAGCGTTTGGCTTCAAAACTCTTCTTCAGAAACCAATGGCCGACTTCTTTAAGGCTACATCCATGTTTTCAACAGTCCATGTTCAGAGACGTAATCTACTTCCCTCTTGACATTTTACATATTTTCCTGAAAAAGTGGAATTCTTGCACAGGAGTCTCACTGGTGGCTCAGTGAGGGCTGCAAGCTAAAAAAAAAAGGGCTAACATGCCAACGTTGTTTATGCTATCATGCTGACGTGAAGCAGGTATGTTTATCATGTTACACATATACCTTTAGCATGTTTGTTTCGTTCAATAGACAAAGAACAGCTGAGTAAAGTTATTATTGTACTTTGAGATCATCAAAGCAAAAAAGGCAAAGGCGCCCACTTTCAGTTTGACCACTGAACCAAATGTCTTCCAAAAAGAGAGAGAAAACATTCAAAGGGGTGACCCATGTTGAGCTGCTGGTTGTAGAAAAGAGAGATAACCTTCAGGACTGGCTTGACAAGGTTTCACTTCCATCACTTGCTTGACTTTTGGTTGTGTAGTCTTTCAATACACATATTAAAAGACAGTTTAAGACAGTTAAAACATAAACTCATACATCTTCTTGATGTCTTTCTCTACAATTTGCATGAGGGAGGACCAATCAGGTTTGACCCCTATATATGTGTTTCTTTTCGCTCATTTTCACCACAGAGAGGGTTTCCAACTTTCCTTCCCTCCACCAACTCAAACGTGCTAGCACTGCTGATCAGCGTATTCCCACCCTGCTCAGGTGACAATCTTGTAATCAGATTTTCAGTCAGTCTGATCATCACACCTGGTACAAATGTAGCACTGACATTTTTCTGCAACAAATATCACCCATTAAGATTTAAAAGATCGTAGATACACTACCAGTCAAAAGTTTGGACACACCTTCTCATTCAATGGTTTTTATTTATTTTAATTATTTTAAACATTTAGATTAATACTGAAGACATCAAAACTATGAAATAATCTGGTTTTGCCATAATATGGATTACAACATTCATCAAATAGGGCTATCCATTGTGTACTAACCCTACCTCTGAACAACACAACTGATGGTCTCAAACACATTAAGAAGGCAAGTCATTCTACAAATGAACTCTGGACAAGGCTCATGTTAATTAGAAACCATTCCAGGAGACCACTTCATGAAGCAGACTGAGAGAATACCAAGAGTGTGCAAAGCTGTCATGAAGGAAAAAGGAGACTACTTTACAGAATCTAAAATATAAAACACATTCTGCTTTGTTTGACACTTTTTAGTTAATTAAATAATTCCATATATGTTCTTTCATAGTTTTGATGTCTTCAGTATTAATCTACAGTGATTCAATTAATTAAAATAAATACAAACCCTTGAATGAGAAGGTGTGTCCAAACTTTTGACTGGTAAAGAAAGAGATAAGACCCTGGCTCAACTGACTACCCCAAAACATGGTCCAGGTCCCATAAAGGATCTAGCTCAGGTCTCAGGTCTTAGGGTCCACAGACCCGTCAGGACCTGTTCTTTCATCACTGACAACTGTATTCTTTACCAAACATGTTTCAGTCATGGTCCACATCAATAAGAGAGAGACTTTGCCTCTCTAATGGTGGGATCTAATTATTGAGCTGATGTTGGAGCTGACAAAAAATCATGGATAATTCAAGTTTAAATAGTTCATCATGGAGATAAATGTAGAAATCCATGTCTTTTTTTTTGCAAACATGTCAACCTCATGAAATGTATCCTCTCATGAGGCCATGTCTGTACCAGAATACACATTGTGTAGAAAAGACCATACCTTTTCTGCTGGACAACAAAGCTATTTTGGTAAAACTGAACACAACATGTCAAAATTTTGGGGCAATGTTTGGTGTCTGTCTCTGTGAGGGAGATTAAAAAAGAGAGAAGATAGCTGCAATTAAAATTTCAAGTCCTCCTATCGAGTTAAGGGTCTTGTCTAATGCAGGGGAAACGGTGCTCGAGCTGAAGTGTGCGTTGGAAAATGAAAGGTTTAGAAATTTACAATCACGGCACAGGCCAGGAGCAAGCGGGTGTCCAGGTGGACATCTTTGGGGAGGAGACGGAGGCAGAGAGGGGGGGAAAGATTATACATATAAATTGTAAATGGTGTCGCAGGGGCCAAATCTTGCCTGAGGCGGTGACTGCTTCATTTTGTGTTAAATTTCTTGACAGAGCGCCACCCGCGTGCTGCTGAATACTGAATGGTAATCAGAGCTGGTTGAATAAGTGGCTCCCCCCTCCCTCTTCCATTACTGTGAATTAATTCGACTTTATTTATCCAATTTCTGGAGCTGACAGAATGTTAATTTGAGTTGAGATTTCTCTCTGCTGTTCTGCCGGTGACCCGTAGCCCTGGGATTGGCGTGTTGTAATAACCTGAATCTTTCACCAGAAGCTCCGATAATTGTTACCTTATTAGCATGTAAATTGTTTAATTAATATTATTATGAAGAACCATATAATCCCTCGGTTACTTGACCCTGAGTCCACACACGAGCAGGCTTTCTGCATTTCAATGTCCCGTTTTTAAATGGGCTCTTTAATGTGGGCTGCTCGTCGGGCTGTTATAAACCCTGTTCCCCAATCTTAGTGCAACTTTGAACGGCTTGAGAGGCGCTTTTGATGTCACCCCGTCTCTATATCTCTCCACTGCTCCCTCTATACCCTTTTTATTTCTTTGCTGCTCTTTCTGATGTCTATTTATTTTCCTGCTGCCATTTTTGAACATCAAAACCCAACGCCTTCATGTCATTTGCTTATAAAAGCTCTTTTTTTTTTTTAAAGCCTCCCCCCCTCCTTTTCTCGACTTTCCAGTGGCTGTGCGAGCCAAACACATGCAGCGCTCGATGAAAAGCAGCCCTTGACATGAGGTCCTATGAGACTGCAGCATTTAAATTCCCTTTTCTTCCTTCCTCCTCTTTTTTTTGCTGGGCACGAGTGACATTGTCAGATGCTAGCTTTAATTAATTTGATAATAAGATGGGCGACTCACACACAGGCCGGGGTTTGGCGTGCCTCGCCTCCAGCCTTCCTCCCCTCTCTCATCTCTCTGTGTAGGGGACACAACCGATCCAACACTTAAAGGACAAAAAGAGACCAAGACATGACAAAATATCAATTCCAACAGATGTTGTCAGAGTGTTTGTGAAGGAGCCTAGTCTTGGTAAAGTTAAATAGATAGCATGATACAGGGAATCCCCAAACAAAGACCAGGAGGCCTTTTTAACTTTTAATATCACATGAAAACTAAAGAGAAAGCATTTTTCCTATCATTGACATTATATCATTTT